>NC_039366.1:9241661-9482151 GCF_003573695.1 Papaver somniferum
GAACTAATCTTATCCCTCAATATTTATCTCTGTCTATGTCTTCTTCCTCCTCTAATTCTTCCTTTTATCCTTCTAACCCTGTCATTCCTTCTATCCTTCTTCAATAATCTCAAACCCTATCAATCCGATTTGTATCTGTATATCCAATTGTAGTGATGTTCACTACAGGGTCGAAACCCGATCCCTTGGAAGCGAAAACTTTATAATGGTCGGTCAAAGTTGCTATTAAAGAAAATCTGATTCACGTGAGATTGTGTGTTTGGGAGTCACCAGTGTTTTTTTCTTCATGTGATGCGATAATAGGTAATGCTCTCTGCTTCTGGATTTTGTATTAATCTTTGAGATCATGATTTTTTTTTAATAGGGGGTATTGGTGTGATACCATATAGTTTTCTCAGGTTTAACTTATTCTATTAGTTAAAATCTTCACACAGAGCGCCTGAAACTCTTACATTCAATGTCTTTAAAACTTCTCATATACGAAGTCATTCGGGAAGGTAACTGGTATCCAACTATCCTGATATTAGAGATTGTTACTCACAACAAAACGATGGAGGATTCGATGACCCTTGATATAAGAGTTACGTTTACATGTTTATAAAGCAATGCTTGAGGAGTTGAAAGACTGTTACTTCGAAAGAAAAATAAAATTTCAGTGAAACTTGGTAATATTGGTTCCTCGGTTGGCGTATTGGGGAGTCGGAGTTTTCCAAGTGAGTCATAACCACTGACGGACCCACAGCTGGGCTAACCCGGGCTTTAGCCCAGGTAGTCGTCACAGCCCAACTATCTAAAAATTGAAATGCTATATTGGGCCAAGGCTGTTAGCCCAGGCTGAGAAAAAAATTAGAACTTCTTGGGTCCGTCCCTGGTCATAACCCAACTCATCGAAAGCGAAAATTTTTAGTCCATCATAAGTACTCCTTATAATAGACAAGACGAAACAATTCAACATCGATCTGCTTATTATTTCACCTTTACTACGGAGATGTGAAATAGCTTCTTGGAAACGTTAAAAATGGATCAGGCTATGCCTTTTGAGGTGACAACACTTTTACGATATTGGAAAAGGGAATATTTAAAAGATAAGAAAGTTGATATTTATCCTATTTTAGTGTTTGTTATAGTTCGAGTATTATGCAAATAACGAAACGGGAGGATGAATGATCGCCAGGGTAAATCAGGTGAGGAAATGATTGTGACTATCAAGAAAACCAGTTTCTTATGGTACTCGCCGAAGTCCACCTTTGATTCTTTTACTTTTATGCAAGTTTTTTCTTTTCTATCGGGCGAACGTAGTTATTTAAGTTAATTAACTTATATTTTTGGTTTGATTTGGTTTGAATATTTGGTAACATTTCCGGTAAAATTTTACCCCCACTATTAATTATCAATATTGTTAAAATTATTCATCCACAAGACCAAAGGTTAATCACCCATACCAGCACTAGGCCAAAGGTAAACGACGTATGCATGTTACATTGCCATCACTGGACCAAAGATATCAATTACCCTTCCCTGAGATTTACAAATTTTTAGGATTAGTGATGACAATGATAGTCTTTAATTAGAAGGAAAACAAGATAAATAAATAATTTTTTATCGCATACTTCCTAAAGTATAGAATAACTTATATTGTATGAACATAGTTTTTTTCTTTTATTGCACAACCTAAATAAATAAAATAACAATTTCATAGTTTCTTAGTTATTTACTCCGTACGTTCCTTTTTAATAGTCTGATTTTGTTTTTAGAGAAAATTAAGGAAATTAAGAGAAATAATCATTGAAAGTGGTCCTCATGGCAGTTGTCAATAAAAGAAGTGAAGTGAAATGGTCCTCATGACACTTGTCAGCAAAAGAAGTATAGTGAAATGGTCCACATGACACTTGTCATCAAAAGAAGTTAAGAGAAAAGTGGTCCTAGAAAACTAGAGTAGCATTTGACTTTCCCAATTAGGAAACCAACCTATTTTTTTGAAACATTTATTTTAGGAAACCATCCTATTAAAAAGAAACGGAGGGAGTATAATAATATGTTTTTAATAACTTATACTAAGGTTTTGGTATCTATATACTCTTCCATATGGTAGGAAATTTTCCCCACTCAAAACATGTTGCAAATTATATCTTGGTTCTCCTCTTTCATTGGTCGTTTTTTATATTTCGTTAAATCTTGTTCATAGTAAATGATGAACAAAGAAACAAAATGATCCAAAGAACCAATACTCTAGAAGTCTTAACCGATACTTAGGGGATAAAATATTGTGTACGTTATCTATTTCTTCTTGGTGTTTATTTATAAAAAAAATAAAATAAGTGAACTCCTCATTAAGTATCTTCCTTTAGAGCCAAATTAGTAGATAATTAACTTTCTTACAAACTGAAAAAACTTCACGATTCATGTCCTATACTGCTCTCTTCATCTTATTCGCACACACATACTAAACTGGCAAAAATTTAGGTTGTGCTTTTTTTTCAAACCGAATTGCTCTTTTAAGAACAAGGTCATCCACTTAGTAAAAGTTATACCGACCTTCATTAAGGTCCACTTTTATTCTGGCATATACCGATGTGGATATCAATCCATTGGGTTAACAACGTTTCTCCAGAGTTGTTTTGATTTCCTTATTTGTAAGGTTTACAAATTTTTACATGAAGTTTATGATTTATATTTGTACATATCAACCACTTCATAACATATGTTTCCCCCTTCTTTATCTTTATCAAGCACAAAATAAGCCAATTGCAACATCTGACTTCTACATGTAAGACTCTCTTGACATCTAATTTATCATCTAGAACGTATTTAACCTCATCCAGTTCCTATTGCAATAACTCTTTTGGATCACATTTGTCCCATTCATCAAATGGGCCCAAACTTATGTGAAGTAGATGTTCATATGTGGCCAAAAAAATCATCTCACATAACTGTTCATCAATTAAACACTGGAAATCAAACTTCACGGTGCACCTGTCCTGTTATAGATCGATCGTAAATGTCATAACTAATTGGGCAGAAAGTGTCCCCCGCAACATGTTGCAAATAGTATCAACGATCGTATATTAGAGATCATTTTCCACTGTTTCCTATATACATTCCGTTAAATTTTGTTTGTAGAAAATGACTAAGTGGTTACAGATTACTTTCTCTGGGAACATATTATCTTGATTTATTTAACCTTGTTGATCTTTTAGTAAAAAGGATGTTTTCCAGGAAGTTTGGATGGCTTGCAACTTATGTTAAGTCACGTCCATATACTCATTCCTCTCAATTTCTCGATACCCTTCGATATTGAAAAACCCTCTTTAGTGTTGAAGAGAGAAACCGATTGACGTCCCAACACATCTATCTTTTTATTTGTTACGTTCTGGTTTTTCAAGATGCGCCAAAGTTAATAATTGTCATAAATTTGGCATGTATGCAACTGAAATTGTTTTTGTAGTCAAAGTATGTATTGAGAGAACTTACTATGCTCCTGAGATTCAGTGATTTTTAAGATCACTGGTGATAACAACAATGGCAAACACGTACATTCATTTGAATGTGGAAAAATCATTATTTATTACATATTTCCTATAAGAAAAAAGAAACTCATGTTGAATGGTTGATCAGAACATCTTTTGCTTTTGCTACATAATTCAGATGAGTTTCACAACATAAAATGTACACAAATACATTTCTATAATATTTTGGCCAGTCAACAAAAAAAAAAAAAGATAAACATGTGTTGGCATTTGTTGGTCAATTTTGTTTTGTTTGGATATGCATTGTGTTGTTTAGCACGAATATTTATGCGTCATAAGATCCATAACTTTGTTCTTACGGATGCCGATATTTCAGTTTTTCTTTTCGAGTGATTAAAATTTTAATTAAAAACATGTCACAATATTTACTATAACAAAAATACAAAGATGTAATTAGTTTAGTTTTTTCTTTAACTTCAAAACCCAATAACACATACTAACCAGTTTTTGTCTAAAATAACTTATAAGAACAATAAATTTACATATACTTCTCCTTAGATGTGGTGGGATGACTTCAGATTGTGTTGGATAAATTCTTTAAGTTTGAGAAACTTCATCCTCTTCCCTGCTGGACCTTTTCGATCTGCAACTTCCTTTGAAATACTACTAGGTTGCACGGACGCGGACACGACGCGATGCGGATGCGAACAAGAAAAATTATAAAAAAACTAGAATGCGGACACTATATATTGATTATTTTATAATATATTTTTTTTTATATAAATGTTCTCCATCTTCCAAATACAAAAGATTCAAAATTCGCAAAAAAAAAATGTTCCAAATATAACCGTCTGACAGTATATGTCATGATACGTTGCCAAAGCTTAAGGGTTTCAAAAAGTAATAAACCTTTCGCCGCAACAGTATCAAACAAAAACTTACTGAGAGATTTTCTCCATATGTTTCTTTGAAGCTCCACCTAAAATATCAAAAGTGAAATTAAACAGGGATATGGCCAGGGGGCATAAGCTCCTCCACATTGGCTTCCAAATCATTGAATATTATCCCCTCTATCTTTGGATTATCAAGTGAAAGCTCAGCAATTTCAGGTAAACCGACACCTTGTATGGTATCAAAAGCATCACCTCCAACGTCCCACATTCTTGTATCACCTTTCATGTATTTAAGACTTCTTCGTGATATAAGACAAAGATTAAAATGTACATATATCAAATCTTCACCTATTTGTGGAGTATTTTGTTCCTATTAACAGAATTTATAAAGATATATATTACTCCAATTTCTTGCTACAAGAAAAGAAGCGAGGTTGTCCAAGTAGATTGAGTGATTTTTCTTTCAGCAAAGGAGTAGACACTCCATAAGTAATCACCGTATATAAGGATTCATACTCCACCTATCATTTAAGATATTACCATTTCCAAATACTCCGAGGCAAGCATAAAACTTAGCATACTCAATGTTACCTTGGCTTAAACATCTGCGTCATAGTATCTCTCGAAACATGCCAATCTTTGACTCGAAATAAGAGAATCTCTATGTGGTGTAACAAGTGTTGAAACCTCATTAATCCATCGATGTCTATAATACATATTTCAGTTTAGTGATATTTTTAGTATAACTATATAATATACAAAGCAAACACGAAAAAGTTGAAATAGATTGAAACGCAAGGGATACCAAATACACCAACTTTTTCGTTCAGCAACCTGTATATACAACACTTAATACAATTTCAAGACGCCCAACTTAATGACCCTTGAAAATATGTATATAAAATTTATATCTCAACCTCTACTCGATCAGTGCCTATACACGGACAAAGTCCGTGAACCTGATTGTTAAGCGGAGCACTTGGACAATCTCAAAAATCAATATCCAAGATCAATCTAGTCGTATCCAAATAATTCAATCGGAATTCTGCCAAGTGGTTAAACTTGTTATCTATATTTCATGATACGAATTCTACAAGGAACAAGTCTCGTAATCGATTACAATTAAGAGGACATATCTACTTAATTTGGATACGTACAAACTTGTGTAAACCCAATTATAAAGATAAAAAATATGATGCGAAAAGATAAAAACACAAGACGCCGAAGTTTTTTTTAGCGGGGAAACCACAATAGCTGAAAAACCCAGATACCTTGTTTATATTGAACACCACACTTTATTAAGAAGCTACATATACTAGCCTACTATTAGACTTCGGAATGGAATGTAGTTGAGACCGTACACACCTTCCAAGCGATTCAGCTGAAGTTGCGTTCCTTACGTCTGTTGAACCTCGCAAGGTTCGACACACTTGATTACCTTAGATGACGTCCTTTACATCCTAATATTTGCTTTATCCTAAGTGAAGAGTTTTGATACCAATCTGCCTGTAACGGATAAGCCTATTTAATTTCCGTTTATATCGAAATATCAAGGTGTGGAAATCGTTTTGCAATAGACAAATCTATCAAACCTCACAAATACGGAACTTACGACTTCCAAAGAGCATCCTAGATTCTTAACCACCTCTCAAGAAAAATCGTCGAAATATCAACTAAGATCAATCTTTAGATATCTATCTTGAGGAATCACAAGTCTGAGACTAAGAGAACTTTGCGATTACTATCTATCTTGTCTAAAAGAGATTGGAAAACACTCGATAACAGAAAAGAAAGATCAGGATACACGAACTATCAAGGTAAAGATAGTCAGACCTGGCTTCAGGAATACCCAAAGCGAAGTCTTTTAGTCGTAGACTTAAACGGTCGATAGAGGATGACTCTAGAATCAACTGGGACACAAAGTGTCAGGGATTGAATTTCCCAGTTCACAGAGAGGCTCTATTTATAGTTTTCAAAGACCATGGTTAGCTTAGAATTCAATTTAAGATAACTTGAGAATCAAGTACTCGTTTCAGTCTTTGAAACACAAAAGAAGAGTATATACACGTTTGGTTCGACAACCGTACAGTACATAATGAATGTTCGGTTTGGCAAGTTAGCCAAAAACTAAAAGATATTTAATGTTCATTTAGACACTCAAGACTTTCATCATGAAGCACACACATAAGTGTTTAAGTAATTAATGAAGTCTTATAAGTGTTTAATAGAGTTTAAGCAATGCTAAAAATAAATCTTTTGTGCATCTGATAATCATTGTCGGGACAATTGGTACGACGGTTCGTGAACCAGAAGGTTTGTTCACGAGTCAGGGTGCTACATTTCGTAAACCCTACAAGACTCCGGAACTCAGTTGACCTCAGTTAGTGAACTGGGTTCGCCAACTGCTAGCCAATTTATCCAACATTATCCAACATACAATTAAGTTCACCACGAATTTCTAACTTGGTTCGTGAACTGTCCAAGACTGAACTTGTGGTTCGTAAACTGAGTTTACCAACCGACACTGTATTTATGTAACTCAAATACCTATGGCTTGCGAACTAGTTCACTAGCCTACCCTGAGACAAAATTCAGTAAGTTCATATTATCTATTAGGATGTATTGAAACATTACCACGTGATGAATCATTTGCATGGGAAAGTTTCAATTGATCCACAAATTACTTCATAGATATGATATTGTTGAAGCACCATTGAACATATAATTGCTAAGTCACACTTCGAGATTCTTCGCAAGACAAGCTTGACTCGAAAGCTACTTCTTTATAAATCTACTATAAGTCATACAACATAGTATCAAAAGATGAATGATGGCATAGTGAGTAAAATAGAATGAGTCAGTCTTCGCATACCTGGATACAGAAGTTATCCAAATGTCTTCGTCGATCTTCAGTCTTCAAGGTTGATTCCTGATACTCAAATACAATTCTAACCTAGTCCGAGACTTGACTTAGTAGACTAAAAATTAAGACATAGTTTTGATCACCTAAATTTGACAACAAGCTTGAGATAACAAAACTTATGGGTTCAACCGAGCAGTGCTCTAACATAGATAACAAATTATCATATGTACATTACATACCTTGGGTTCAAAGCATGCGCCAAAGATTGAAGAGGTGTGTTACTTTTACTCCAACGACTTGTTACTATCTCATCTACCGCCATATAAAATAGTGAATATCAATTTTTCTAACCTCTCTTGGTAATATACAATGCTCTTTACTTCATCAATAATTTGATCCCACATTTTATAAACCAAGTAAATGCAAGGTTGGGCCATGTCACAAAATCTAAGCATGGTCATAATAGGTTTTGTAAAAGAAACATTGTATTCTAAATTATCCCACGAAAAAACATCCATAATTGTCTATCTTATAAATATTGTTTTATTAGGATCATCATCCTTGTACAAAACACATTCATTCCAGAGTACCAAATTCTAGAGATTGCGCATAACATATTTAAATCTCCGAAGCATTATAACATTGGATACAAAGCGTGTTTCAACATGTATAATTTTAACTCCACATGTTCATTAAACATGTCTAATCTCATGGACTATTTCGTGATAAGGTTTCTGATCAATAACAATTCAGTAATTATTTCACTGATCCAAATACCGCATACATATGTTATAACACTCGTTTAACTATCTTTAGGATAACATATGTTCTTCAAATTAAGGTTAAGTGTATGTACTATACAATGAGTCCGAAAAATGTGTTTCTATAAGAAAACACACACTCCTACAAACCGGGGCATTATTAGTGATTACTTATGCAATTTTTTGATGCCCAACGTCAACAATCGTCTCCATTATCAACCTTGACATGTATTCTTTATCTTTTACCGATCATTGAGTATTAATTACTTTGATAAACACTGGACTAGCCAATGAAACAACAATGAAGTTAATAAGAGGTCTTCGTTGTTCGTCTGTCCAACCATCCTTCACATGGTACACACTTCTCATTCCAAGGGTGTTTAATTGGATGCAACTCTTTCTCAATATGTGTTATTTCATTTGGTAAAAGACTTGTTCTACTTATGATAACCTAGAGGAATGTAACCTTGAATTGATTTTCCATCCGACATACCATCTTGAATGCATTTATAACATGTGGATTCTTAGCAAGGTGGAATGTCAACCCGACTGAGTAAAATAAGCGTGCAATCTAGCTATCCAATTCTTCACATTTGTAGCATTTGACATTTTTTGTATTGGGTTCTCGTTCATTTTTCTCTTTTTCTTAGGATCTTCAACATCATAAGAAGAATTTGATGCGAAAGAAGAACCTCTACCTGATGCAGATGTTGGTAGAGCACAGTTCTTGGCGCTGATACTTTATCTCTAGATTCATCTTCATTATTCAATTTTACCGCCTCAATAAATTGAGGTTCTTTGATCCCTGGACATACTCTAATACCTTGACCTTGAATCTTTAACAAATGTGATTTCACTTGTCCGTAAGAAGCAGTATACCCAATATTGCAGTGGTTACTATTGATATTCTAATTTCCACACCCTATAATTTTAATCTTCTTAGTCATAAACTTCCATAGAGGAGTGGAACTTAAATCTTGTTCACTAATTTATGATACAAACCACACACCAATAACAACCAACAATTGTATTTAATATAGGGACATAATGCATAAGATATGCAACATTGAAGGTAAAATTAAATGAATCGGGGAATATGGTTTGATTTTGGATGGAGTTTTGATTGAATTTCAAACAAGAGCATACAAGATGTTGATGTTGCTTCTATGGGTAAGATTGTTGTGTTTGAGGGTTTGAGTCCAAATTTGGCAGAGTATTGGTGGTTAATTTTAAATGAAGGAGATTAGGGGTTTTGTTAATGAAGAATTGAATATGCATCTTAGAAGCAAGGAGAAGGAATTTGGTGGTGCAGTTTGGGGTCGAAACTTGACTGGATTGGACAGAATTGTGTCTGTACAATTATTGATGTTTGGGATGTTTTGAATTCGAGTTCAGAGACATAAAAGAAAACCCATCACTACATTAACATCATCAACTTTGATTAGCACAATATTAACTGTATATGAGAAGAAGAAAGAAAATTAAAAGTTAGGATTTTCTAAGATTACCACCAATCCTTAACAAGCAAAGAAACTAAAAATAACAAATTAACAATCAAGCTAAACTAAAAGTTAAGGTTTACCTAAGTTTCTTGACGAGTTGGAGTTGTAGACGTGAAGTTGCGAAATGTAACAGATTTTTTCACGAGTTCATGGTGATTTTTTCACTTTTTTTGTGTGATTGTGTTCTACTAGTTTTTGGTTAGGTTTAGTTATATGCGTCTCATACTTGTCTGATTTACGTCCGACCTGTATCAAAGCTTGGTCCATCTCGCGTCCATGTAAAAAGCACATGTGGTGCGCACGCGACTCGTCAGACACGTGTTGTGTCTGCGTCCAATACGCGTCCTTTGCACGTCGGACGCGGACACGGCCTCATTTTTGGTACGTCTGTGCAACCTAGGGTACAACTTTTTCTTTTGTCTTTCCTTGTCCATTAACTTCAATTCTTTCCTTTCTCCTCAACCTTTGGTTTCCCCTTATACTTTTTTAATTATATTATATTATTAATGGAATGAAATCAAATCGTTATGTTATTTCAAATGTTAAACAAGATTTATTCCATATGTTAGTTTTGTGTGCTTATTATGCAATCAATATAAATACCAATTTGCCATAATCTGGAACCCACAAACACATATGATTTATCTTTATTATTGTAGATATAGTGAATGAAATGCTATTATATTATTCATATATGTTCCACAAAGATTGTAATTTGATAATCATCGTAGCGAAATCTGAGCATTCTTGCAAGAATTTCTTACATACAAAGGTATTATTAAGGAGCATTTCCTAGCTAAAAATTTCAGTGTTTAATTAACAAATTCAAGTTGAGTATATAGGAAAACAATGTTCAATAATAAAAATAAAAGATCATACACAAATACTTATTAGCCGAGAATTGTTTCAGAAAGCCTCAGAAAAATATATTTGGGTAGTCCCGGAACCGAAGCTAAAGCCCTACTCGATATTCTACGAATTGCATGCGTAAAAATTTGCGAGTTCTCAAAAGTTACAGTTACTTGGTAAGATCAAATTTATCAAAAGAATTGGCAACTCATCGGTAAAACCATATCAGAAGAAACCCATTAAATTATAATTTTCTGTAAAACAAACTCGTCAGACTATGATTTCCTATAAAAATTTACATCTGCGAGAATTACAACACGTCAGGTAATGCCATTTTTAAAATCATTCCTCCAGCCGATGCCACTGTAGTACAATACTAAAATCATTGAATGATAATACCAACAATCTGCATTCTTTCAAAACTCGCCAACACAAAATTCTTTACCAGTAAAAATAAATAAAAAATATGATTCGTCCACTAAACCAAAGGTTAATTACCCATGCTATCACTAGGCCGAAGGTAAAATGACCCATACCACATTGCCACCGCTAGACCAAAGGTATCAATTACCCTTTTTCCCGAGAACTAAAGAATCAAAGGTAGAGAGTGGTCTAAATTCAGTCAATCTCAAAATCATGGACTCTTTTTCATTTTCAATTTGCAAAAAAATAAAAAACATATTCATAAAGTAAATCTAAGGCCATATATTTTTCTATATTCCTCCTAAGATTTTTACTTAAAAAAATAAAATAAAAAACACAAAGTACAAATTAGGATTCCATAAATAAATAAAAATATGTTTAACCCCTCCTATAAATATAAGTGTCGGCTTATTTTAGCAATTTATCCGGCCTGTGAAAAATCTCTGAGATTGCTGCAGCAAGTATAGAGAGAGATTTCTTTCATCAATCCAAATCCAATAAAAAATCAATCTTTGGTGAAGGAGTCTTTGATGGGTCAATCAACACAAGCAAGTCTTCTTCTTCAGAAGCAGCTTAAAGGTTTGATGATCAAAGTTCATGTTTTTGATTTTTCTAGGGTTTGAATTGGAAAAAAATTGATTTTGATTTTGATTTGGGTTGTTTGTTGTTTTTGGTGTTTGCAGATCTTAGTAGGAATCCTGTTGATGGATTCTCAGCTGGTCTGGTTGATGATAAGAATGTTTTTGAATGGAGTGTAACAATTATTGGACCACCAGATACTCTCTAGTAAGTTTTATTTTGTGGATTATTTATCATGGTTTATATAGATTAAAGATTGAATTTTTATTGTGAATTTCACTTTTGTATGGAGTTTTGGATTCTGGGTTTTGTGTTTTTGTTTGATTAGGATTCAAATAAAATGGAAAATTTAGATTAATTGGTTCATGTGTAATATTGCTGATTTGGGGTTCAATTGCTGATTCTATTGCTTGTGTTTGATTGAAGCTTGATGTGTGTTGTCGAGCGCGTTTGATCTAGAATTTTTTGATGTTTTCTGTATCTAGGGTTTTTGTTTGTATTTCAAATGGTAAAGATTTTGGTTTTCTGCTTGGGGCTTTTGTTTGTATGCGAAAGTGCTTTACTTGTAATGACTTGTTTGTTAATTTTGTTGTTGATTGGGAATGGTATGTCAATTGCAGTGATGGAGGGTATTTTAATGCAATTATGAGCTTTCCGCCTAATTATCCAAATAGCCCTCCGACAGTGAGGTTTACTTCGGACATGTGGCATCCTAATGGTTAGTAGCTGCTTATCTTTTGTTTGCTTTCTCATGTATTGTGTTTATAGTTAGAGTTTCGATTAATTGGCTCTATTGTTGTGTGTAGTTTATGCTGATGGGCGCGTTTGCATATCTATTCTCCATGCTCCTGGTGATGACCCTAATGGCTATGAGCTTGCAAGTGAGCGATGGACACCTGTTCATACGGTATTTTCTCGCCTCTTAGATTTAGTGCTCTTCGCTTGATCTTGTCAACGTTCTCATGCATTGAACTTATCCACTTTGCATTGCTTCTCTTACATTATTTGGTTCACCAGTCATTGGGTTTAGAAACTTATCAACGTGGCTTGTGTACTTGTTATGAGCTTGTACATGTCATCTATCTTATACTATGTCCATGGACAACTAAATCTATCAGTAAGCATACTTTATATGAACTATAATCAGCTAACCACGTGTTTTAGGTTGGGGAATGAATGAGTTATTCGGTAGGATATAGGGGGATTGAGAAGTCACAGGATGACTGATAAGTCTCGGGATGTCTCTGTCATATGTGATAATAGTTTTCCGCTCAATGCCGAAGTAGAGTACCTCTAGTACTGTAGAACAATTACCACAATTCAATTGAACCAAGAGCAGTTGAGACCTGTGAGCTGCGAGTGGATGTTTGGTTTGAAATCTAGGCCTTAAAATTTCTGTTTAAACATGTCAGTTGGCGCCAATGATTATGCAAATGTAATAATGTATAAATACTAATGCAATTATTGTTTTCTCGGCATTTCCTCTTGTGCAATTGGTGCAACAGCAGTCTATTACAGAATACTCGAATGATCTTAAAGATGAGAGTTTGAATACTAGGAGTGTCCGAGGTTTTCTTCGTTACACATTTTTTATGAAACCCATCCATAGCAGGTCACTTTAATATGTTGTCTCTATCTATATGTGTAGAGTCAAAATTAACGATATATTTTAATTTATTGATTTGTTCCATTAAGCTCATCCAGAGATAGGTGGAATCTTTGGAAAAGTTGTTTTTATATACAGTAGCTTGTTTGAACGAAACACCGTATCGTATATTATATTCTTTCTTTGTCAATGAAGGAATAGTTATCTACCTTTCCTTTAAAAGATGTCTTCTACTTTATTTCCCTTTGATGCTCTAAACTGTACTCTTTTAGGATCTTCTCTAATTCTGTTTTTGCACGTTTAATCTACAGGTTGAGAGCATCGTTCTGAGTATTATTTCCATGCTTTCAAGTCCAAATGATGAATCCCCGGCAAATGTTGAAGCCGCTGTAAGTGTCCTGTTTCATTGTTGTTTTATACAAATATCTTAGTGGTTATATTTATTTTTGCCATGGGCGTCATATCTTTGGTTTCTAATGTAGTTAATGTTCGGGTAATTTGCAGAAGGAATGGAGAGACAAGAGGGATGAATTTAAAAAGAAAGTGAGCAGAGTTGTGAGGAAGTCCCAAGAATTTTTCTGAATGGCAAGTCAGAGAGTTTCAAACTCACAGTCAAGGAAGCGACAATGCAAAATTTGCTCCAAGTCAACGTTCGTTTGCATAAGCGAACTACAAGAAGAAGAGAGACTGGTTGTTGGGTCATGTGGTCGTCATCGTAATGCATCATCGATTCAGTAATTGTGGAACTTCAATTCAAGTTCTTATATCTATATCTTTTTCTTTTCTGTTTATTTATTTTGCAGTAATTCTCTTAGTGGTAAACATTCTAAAAAAATGTGTATTCAGTTAAGTTTGATTCGGAGTTTTTTTTTCTATGTATAAACTTTGGTTTGATGCTTCTTCTTAACCTAATTAAGAGAAACCCTACATGAAGAGAGAATGCAGTCCTAAGCAGATGTACACAATACTTTCTTGTGAATTCTGCTGTCCCAGAGTGATCACCATTAGCTGAGAGCAAGTGGTTTATTGCTCGAATATAGAGGCAGATATGTTGCCGGTGATGTCTTCGGTTTTGCGATTACGGTCAGATTGGTTTAATCAACCAAGCAAAGAAAAACACCATGGGTGCTATCAGCATCATGCAGAGATTTGTAGCGGGCAGAGTGCCTTATTTGTACTCCCTACTATAATGCAAACAAACCTTCACTTTACTGAGTTGGTAAAGGGGGCTTGACAAATCTGAAGTTCAAATCCCACTTGAATCAAAGAAGAATGTATTTGTTTCTTCCCTTGCGGGGTGAAAGAAAAACTTCTCTGAAGTGTCCACTCATTGGTACATAAGAGAGGAGAAGTCTGAAGTTCAAGTCCGGCTTGCATCAAGGGAGTACGTATTTGTTTTTCCCCATCTGGGGAGAAAAAACACTTCTCTGAAGTGTCCGATCATTCCGAGTTGGTAAGGGGTATGATCTGGAGAAGTCTGGAATTCAAATCCCACTTGCATCAGGGAGGGTGTCTTTATAGTTTCACAAAATTGGTTAAAAAGACCAAAATCAACAATTCCTGGGTGAAAAAGACTTGTACATTTTGATACTGTCTAAATGGACAAAAATAAAAAAGATACTGTTCAAATGGATAAAAGTATAAAAATAGTCAGGATGTAACCAGTTTCATCCTACCCATTTTCAAATACTTTTTCTTATTTTTAATTTACATGAGGATGCATCAAGTTTCATCCTTGCTATTTTTTAAGTTTAAGCCAGGATGAATCCAGTTTCATCCTTGCTAATTCTTTTTTGTCCATTTTACCCATACTAATTTTTTACTCGTCCATTTGAACCATGTTTTAAAATTTTTTGGACAAATGACCCATTTTCCGGTATAGTTTATTCTTCTATCCACGTGGTAAGAAAAGTCGAGTCTCTCCCGGATGCCGGTAAGGTTTGAACTCAAGACATCTTTGTACCACCAAGAGCCTAACCAATCAAGTGAATGGACAGTTGTGAAAACTTCTAGCAGATTAGATATTAGAACTTAGATTCTTTCTCATGCCTAGCCACTTGTGAAACAGAGACTTTCTTTATAATTTAGAACTTAAGCAGCCAAATAAACATGGAGGTATGATAATGTAGATGAAAAAAAGGAGAAAGGAATGGGAACAAAAGAAAGCAAGAAGAAACTAGGAAAGAGAGCAATGACAGGACAATATAACAAACACAACTAACACCAGAAAAAAGAAGTGGTTTCTTACCAAAGTCATAGCAATCAGATGTACCCCAATGCTTAAGGGATTGATCAAATTGGGTGACAAACCCCTCCACCCTACAAAAAAAGAAAAAGAAAAAGAAAAAGTACCCACTAATTATTTTGGTCAGACTCTTGGTAGTTGTACTAATGTGCCTCGAGTTCGAACTTGAACATTTGAACCCTTGACCTCATGGTTCAACCGCTAAGATTCTGACCAAGTTAACCAAGGGGTATTCCTGTAAGATTTTCGACCAGATTTCAATTTGTCGCCAATGTTAAGATTAAGTAATTATTTTTCTACAATCCAAAATTTGGGTTATGATATAAATTTTGAATTGTAAATACATATTTTTCAACATTACCAATAGGGAGTACTAAATTACCGGTACCAAAGTTTATATTAGATAAATCACTTTTTAGTTTATCTTATATGAATTTTGGTGCACTCCCAATAATCTGGTACACCCATTAACAACTATGATGTTTGTGGTCACGAATTCACGAAAGATATCTGCCTTATAAAACTCCTCAATCCTAATTCATTTGAAACATGATCCTTCGAGTATCAATTTTGTATCAATTCGTCTCAGGCTGACACGAAATCGTATCAGTCTGTACCATTCCAATATTATTGTTTAATATTTTATTTATTTATTTAGAACATCAAAATTTCGATAATTTAACTAAGTTTTTTACCAAGGACTTCATTAATGTAATTAACAACTAAATTTGCAAGATGATACGAATGCAACCAGAATTAAGCATAAAAATCACAGTTCAACTCATCAGATTTGCAATCAACGATGGTCAGTGTCAAGGGTGGAGCCAACTTGGAGCATGATACGCACACTCGGCCTAACTGGCACCCAAGCGCAAATAGTATTTATTTTGACATTTTTTCGTTTTAAAATGAAATCTATTTTGAGGCATAAAAAACCATTTTCCTATCTAGAGTGGGTTTGCAAGGGGTGTTCTAACAGTGGGTAGATTACTAAGTTACCTTTAATTTCTATAAATTGCTTAAATACCATTCACCTAGATTTAAAACATACACCTAAACTAACCAAAATCCAAAATCATATTCAAAATTAAGAATTATTTTCATTCCTAACCTAATTTAATTATTAATCAAACCGTTTTGATGTTATTTGTCGTCGGTGATTAATTGTTGATTCATAAATATTTGATTATTAATTAAAACCACAAGTATAAATGAGTCTTGTGAAGCGTAGCACAAAGAGATTTAACTTCATACCCGCATATTGGAACACAAATCTTTGTTCTTCGTTTTTGTTTCTTGCCTTTTATGTTTCAGAAGAACAGTTCCACTGATAATTAAACATGAAAATGATAGCCGAACTTTACTTTGTTAAAAAACACACTTAGTTCGGTTGTTTAATCTTTTTTCGAATCAGCCAAACCTAAATTGGTCAGTTACAGAGTGAAGTTCGACTGATAACTTGTCAGCCGAACCTACATTCGTCAGTTACAGAGTGAAGTTCGGCTGATAACTTGTCAGCCGAACCTATGTTTTTTGAAAATATACCTTGGTTCGGCTGATAACTTGTCAGTCGAACCTAGGTATATTTTCAAAAAACATAGGTTCGGTTGACAAGTTATCAGGGGAACTCAACTCTGTAACTTATGAATTTAGGTTCAGCTGATTCGAATAAAAAATTGAACAACCAAACTAAGTGTGTTCTTTAAAAAAAGTGAAGTTCGACTATCGTTTTCATGTTTAATTATCAGCCGAAATGTTTTTCTGGAAAAAAAAACAAAGAGCAAATATATGGGTTCCAAAATTCGGATCTGAAGCTAAATCTCTTTGCGCAATGCTTAACACGACTCATTTATATTTATGGTTTTAATCAATGATCAAAGATTTATGAATCAACAATTAATCACCGACGAAAAATAAAATAAATTTTTTTTTGATTAATGATTAAATTATGTTAAGAATGGAAAGGATTTTTTTATTTAAAAACGATTTTGGATTTTGGTTAATTTAGGTATGTTTTAAATTTAGGTGAAGGGTACTGAAGTAATTTTAAATAATTAAGGGTAATTTAGTAATCTATCAATTACTAGGACATCCCTTATAAACCCACTCTAGATCGGAAAATGAATATGTATGCCTCAAAATATTTGAATATACTTCAAAACATGATTCATCCGCAAACCTGGTTTCCCTGATCAGTATCAATTGGCATGGGCCAATATCGTCGAAACACACCTTTGATATCAATATCAAAGGACACTGATATCACACCCAGGAACGGGCCTAACAAAGGATTAACCCGGGCTATAGCCCGTTTCTACTTTTTTCCTAAATTTTTTTTGTAAAATTAGTAATCAGCCTACCTTTGTTAATCAATGTAGCTTTAGTCCTTTGTTTAAAATATGAAACTTGTTTATTTTCATCCATTTACTTTCTCATTTTCCTTCCTTAAACCATAAATTTCTTTCCCCAATCATATTTTGTAATTAAAGTGTGTCGATTTTGATCTTTTATTTGTATATTTATCTAGTATTTTATAGGCAACCAGTGGTATCCCATAACTTAACCAATAATTATACAATTCGTTCCAAAAATTTGCCACGATCTTCGATTGCATTGACAACTATTGATATTTTAGACCTAGCTAGATAGACTTTGAGTTCGTACCTGACTGCAATGATATCTGACACGACGATTTTTGTTTGTTTGTTTTTTGATCGATAAAGAATACGGTGCTCAAGAATTTTGATCTCAGTTTCAACCGGCATTGACTAGTATCGTCCAAACGAACGTATGATATCAATGTCAATGAATACTGATAATACAACGATACCTAACACGACGAACACAATTTATGTTTTTTCATCGATAAAGAATATGATGCTGACGAGTTTTGAACTCAGGTTACTGGTATTGTCACCTGTCACGACGGCCAACCAAGTTAGAAGAACCTTTGATCCACTTCCTCCTAGTCTAAAACCAACTAACAAACTAGCCCAACCAACCCCAAAGATAAAGACTGATGGTATAACCAAGTACAAGAAAAAGTGGAGAAAAGGAATGGGAATAGAAGAGAAAAGAAACAAGTAGAAGAAAATAGAAAAGAAAGTAGTAGTTAGTTTTTCTCACTCATCTTTCATCACTTGTTTCCTTTTCTTTGTTTCATATCCTTTTCTCACCACTTCATGCTCATGGATCTCTTGCCATCATCTCCCCCGTGAACCCTAAACCCAACCCAACCCCATCCATCATCATCACATCAACAACATCAGTCCTTTAATTCTCCCATACCTTTCACTTCTTAGAAAGTGAGAGCCTTATTTTACTCCTTCCTCTCATGACTTCTCTTTTCTCCAAGAAAAAACAACAACAAGAAATAGAAGATGATGCGATCTCCTCAAGAATCACTTAGAAATGGGGTTCTTGAAACTTCAACACCACCACACCACCACCATCATCAACCCCATCATTTCCATTCTACTGTTTCTTTACTGAAACTCCGTAGATTCAATACCCTTATTCTCATTTTCCGTTTTGTTTCTTTCTGTTTTTGTCTTGCTTCTACCATTTTCATGGCTACTAATTCACTCACCTGGGCTGATTTTACTACTCTTAGGTAAGTGATTTCTCTTGTTCATTTATTTTCTTGAATTGCCCCCATCTTGACTAAAATTGACTAATTTTGACTGGGGTTTTGAATTTTTTCACAGAGTTGTTGTGGCTGCAAATGGGATTGTTGCTGTATATTCATTAGCTGAAATGGGTGCTTCAATTTGGGAGATTTTGAAAGGAACTACTGTTTTACCTGAAACCATTCAAGTTTGGTTTGATTTCAGTCATGACCAGGTATATGCATTTTCTAATTTGATGGAGTCTCAGTTGAAAGGAATTGAATTGATGGGAATTTGGTTCTCCAGAAGTTGAATTTCCGGAGAGTGATTGATTGTGTTTTGTTTTGCCCATTAGGTGTTTGCGTATTTGCTGGTATCAGCAAATGTGGCAGGAACAACAATGGTAAGAACATTGAGAAATGATGGGGATACATGTAGTGTTAATAGCTCATTTTGTGTGCAATCAACCATATCAATTAGTTTAGGATATGTTGGGTTCTTATTTCTAGGGTTTTCTTCGTTACTGTCTGGATTTCGAGTCGTTTGTTTTATCATTAACGGTTCTCGGTTTCATCTTTGAGATGAAAAATGTATGTACAAGAGAAGAGAAAAAAAGATTATTGTTATTACAATGTTATTGTTGTGGTTGAGGGAGATTGTCATTGTGTGTATTTTATAGGAAGTCTGATGAGAGTGAGATATAGAATGAATGAAAGAAAATTTGTATCAGTTCTTTGTAAGACTGGGAAAAGGCTTTATTGTATGTTTGTTTGTTTTTTTCCTGAGGATTTTTCTGGATTTAACTCATCTGAATCACCACACTTGCTAGAATGTGGATGCAATATGTCCGATGTCTTGGGAGCCAGGCTAATAACCGAAATAACGGTAAGCTTGGTCATCTGACTCAGGAGTGCTGAACCATCACCCATTGAGGTGTAGTTTCACATGTTACAATTGTCAAGCCAGGTTCGAACAAAAACCAATACCTCAAACCAGGTTCGACAA
This sequence comes from Papaver somniferum, assembly GCF_003573695.1. NCBI lineage: Eukaryota > Viridiplantae > Streptophyta > Magnoliopsida > Ranunculales > Papaveraceae > Papaver > Papaver somniferum. The sequence continues at coordinate 9,261,463 of NC_039366.1, forward strand.
TTTTTGTCGGAAAAGCTTGGACATCCGACTGGGATGTTGCAGAAGCAATCACCGCTTGTGATGTAGTTTCACATATTGCAATTGTCAGAGACCAACACAGGCAAAAATGTACGTTTTGACCTGAATTTGCCAACAGTTCCTTTTTTCAAGTGGTATAATAATTCTGCAGAAGAGGGATATGACAAAGTGGATTTATTTCAAGAAATTCAATGTCTGCAATGCACACATCTATGTATAATGTATTGATTCGACTACCAAATACTCTCGCTCTATCTCTCTCTTATCTATGAACTTTAGGTGAAAAACACCAGAACAAACAGAACAATGAATAAAACTACCAAGAATATAATCATCAAAATCTGTCCCTTCGCCCCAGCTTTCTTCATAACCATCTCCACTTTTTTCTGCAGCAAATAAGAATTGATTTTGCTCCATTAGATTGGGATTTACCAGAAAAGGTTTGAATGGAGAAATGTCAAATATATCAAATATGGTTTTCAAGTAGGTTATACTTTGTTAAATACAAGAAAGAGGGTAATCCTGTAACAGGATGAAGTCCCTCATCTCCCTTCATGTATCCTCTTAAAGGTTAAACTCAAGAAAATATTTATAGGTAACTCTGATATATATGCTCAGAAGCAGCTATACCTGAACAAAATCAAGACGATTTGTAGTACTCTCCATGTCTAATCCAAGTTCATGTATGATTTTCTCCTGTTGCACCATTAACATTATTAGTTACTATGTATGAAAACTGAAACAAAATTTTCAAAATTTAGTATAATAAAAAAAAGGTCCCTGTATAAATTCAGGAAAACTTGGCAGCAGCTACTTGGTAAACTGGGGCTGTGCTAGCAATAGCATTGACATACTTAATGGAAGTATGAGATTATAAGCAGTTGGCTCTGACTTGCGACTGCAGGGGAAGACTTAACTTAAGAGACAGCAAGACCAAGGGTGTGACTTCGATAACCTAGTATCTCCGAATTTTAACAAAGAAGACAACATTTCAACCTTACAAAAGGAATGGCCATAATTCTACCTGATAAACTATGCCCGTTCTAGGACTGACATACTTAAATAACATATGCTATTACAAAGAAGTTAACAAGACTTGTGACTGCAGGGGAAGGCAATTCTAAGAGACAGTTTCCGTTGAGAAAATCTAACAATCTCTAATGCTGAACAGCAACTGTGGGACTTCAGTAACGTAGTATCTTCAAATTCCAACAAACAAGACAATACTTCAACCTTACAAAAGGAATAACAATCAGAAATTCTACCTGTCCTGTAAGTTCTTCGTGTATAGTAAGCCCCACACCTCCAATTCTTTGCACACTTGCACTTAACTCATCCAGTTCATCATCTTGTTGCCTAGAAAAGTCAGTTGGCAAAAAAGCAATCGGTAAGAATCAAATCTGTATCCTGGTATTCGTTGGACCACTGGGGAATAAAAGAGAGGAGATTACTTTATGAGGAGCATCTGTCTATCTGACTCGGATGATATGAAATCATCATTATCTTGTGTTGCATATGATCTGGATTTGCCTGCCTGGTAAGGATCATTAGGGACCCTCATTAGCTCCTGGCGCATACCGTTCGCACTTCTAGCTTTTCCAGCTTCGACAGCTTTCTTCATGACACCCACCTAAATGAGTACATAAAAAAGTAACAATTTTTTTTTTTTAAATCAACTTGTAGGAAGAAATTGTTCGAAAGAAAACGACCCAAAAAGCCGCATACCAGGCAGCTTTCTTTAAGTTTGTTCAACAGTTTTCTTCATTTAACTCGGGAGACTTTTTTAAAAAGAAACCCACGAATAAGTTTACAGAATGCAAATAACTCAGAATATCTGAAAACCTTCACTCATTTGCTTAGGTTTAGGTACAAAAATTGAAATAATGATTGTAGGACCTGGAGTGTTTAATTAAAAGTCTCCATCGGATGGATTCTTCCAACATACCTGAGTGCGAGCAGTGCTTGTCCATCTTCTACGTTTCTCAAGCTCCACTTCATCAATGCCATACCAGGAAGGGTCTCTAGATGCCACAGCAATCGCCTTATCCAATTCATCCACCTTCCTATCAAGAAATTAAATGTTCAGCAGATACAGAGAGGGCAAGAAGTGCCAAGAAATATGCTATTCTGTGTAGAAGGGATAGGTGGGAAATTTTAAAGTTTACAGCAGCCGTAGTTAGGTAAAAGAACAAAGGTACATTTAACTTAAACTGCAATTAGAGTACAAGTGCCTTTTAATGTAAAATTAGAGTAAATATGCATTGCAATGTAAAATTGTTCAAGTCTCTATAAGGAAGTACGAGTGCCTTTTTGAATTCTTCTACAGAAACGAAATTAGTTACATATTAGCAAATATTCTTCTAACGAATTATTTGTCAAACTGATTGTAATACCTGCCACTCAATGCTTTCACAACCAGTTTGTAGCTCTTTCGTTAGATGGACTCGCTCTCCAGTGTTTGAAGAGACAGTCTCCCATTGGTGAAAAGTAGATTGTAGTTTATCAATCTGACCAAAGAAACTTAAAACATTCAGTTACAGGTCACTGGAAGGACACTGGAACAATCATGAAGAAAACTTCAAATAATCTAAAATATATAATATAACATATGCAAGATATCACCAACAAATTTCTTCTAGCTTTGTCATCATAAAGGATACCATAAAATGCCAGCACTCCTATGAATATGATATACTACATCCAAGGACTCCTATACAGCAGGTTCCATGTACATATTTTGGTTACAATTCAAACTTTACAGAAAAAATTGTCAGCTAATCTCCATGATGCCAAAGGGTATATTAATATACCCAAGTTGTTACACCACAATTACAAGTCACTGTAACGTCAGTGGAGCAATCATGAACTTTGCCTTCAAGCAAACAAAACAAAACAACAAGAATCGAACACAGCCAACCAACATCAACAATAACAGTAGCAAACGTATTCCATCATTTCCATCAGAAAAAATATGATACAATGCCAGCGTTCTTACTTACTGATCTCATCTTTTACTGAACGAATCTGATATACCATGCCAGCACTAGTAGTCTACTACCCAGTAGATATTGTGCCAGTATTCTAATTATTACTATATTCACAGTTTAGAAGCACAAATATTCCTATACATAATCTGCAATTCTCGGCTAACTTCTACAATCTGCAATTCTCGGCTAACTTCTACAGTATGTGATGTTAAGCACATACAGATATACTCAATTTAAGCAAATCTTATGCACTTTTACTACATAGCTTAACATCAGTTGTTACATTGTTGTACATTTCACATGAAAGGTTACTAACAATGATCACAACCACGTGAAAAGGGAGAAAAACAAACAATTCATGTAAACCAGTAATTGTCACACTATCTTAAAACAATCTCACTGCTAAGTATCCCATGCGAATGAATTCCAACAACATCGATGAAATTAAAAAGCAACGCAAATTCAAAGAAAACTTCACCATAAGAGTAACAAAAGTAGAAGCACTTACAGAATCTTGAATTTCTTCCTTAACAATGTAAAAAGGATCCTGTGGTGAAGACATTTTTAACCTTATTTACATTATCCTGCACAATTAGATACAAAAGAAACTCAAATTCAACATCCAGAACAGATCGTATACATATCAAAATCAACACACATTTCTTCCATAAAAAGTCTTCCTATACTAATCATGCAAATTAAAATCCCCGATGATAATCGCAATTTTCCGTTTTATAATCAGATCCAGAATTAGAAAACCTAAATTCAGTCCAATTCGCACAGTTCTAAACCCTTAGATCAGATTTATTCACTAATTTTCATCAGATCCAAATACTAAAACTCAATATATACCATAACTAATCGAAGTTTTACCACAAAAACCCCAAAAAAACTGAAAAATCTATCAGAATTGCAGGATCTGTGAGTATGAACAAGAAGAAGAGGAAACAGTAGGAGATGCTTACATGCGGATAATCTCTGTTATGTTGTTGGTTGAAATTTTTACTTGTAGAAACGAAATTTTCTTTTCTTCTTCTTTGAAATTTGGAGAGCTTGAGAAGATGGAAAAGGAATTTCAGAGAGTGTGAAAGAAAAAAGGAAAAGAAAATACTTAATTGACAAGTACTATGGGCAGGCACGTGAGTTGAGTGTTGGTATAGGCTGTGTGAATTGTGATTTACTCGTCCGATCTTGTATCTGAGTCACTCGAACTGACTCAGTGTCTGACATCTGAGTCAGAGCTGACTCGTTATCAGACTTTAGTCTAATCCTTGACTTTGATCTGGTTGAGTCAGGGAACAAAATAGCCTGACTCATGGAACCAAACAACTGACTCGCATATTTTTGAATCAGCCGAGTCAGATCCGAATTAGAAACAAATATATGGAGTTTTGGTTGGTTGTAATAATAATTGGGTAGTGATGACTACTCATTTAGTTAAGGGCTATTTTGAGTTTCTTCCCCTTCCAAAATCGCTAATTAGCGTTTCCTCCTCAAATAGATTAAAATTAGTGTTTCTTCCCATCGTTAGTTTTTCCATCCATAACTCGGTTAGCTGAGTCAGCACATGTGCAATGTGGCAAATTTAATATTATTATTTAAAATCTACCCAAAATACCCTCTTAGATTTTTGCGAAATATGTGTGTCAACCCTATTTCAGAATATAACTAGAGTACCGTTCACTTAGGTCTTCTCTCGAACAAGTGATATGCAGTTCAGAGGTAGTGATGGAGAGAGCTTTTTTTTATGAGTTCTTCAACTTCTTTATTAAATGTCCTTCCCTACAAAATCAAATTCATACACAACCCATTGATGTCTAACAAACTAGGAATCTTACACATTCATCAATTTCACCATCAATCAACAATCAAACACCAAATTGTGAAGGATAATAATAATCTACTTTTGGGTTTGTAATCTAGCAGTCTGATGCTAATAACGCTAGCAAGTTACACCGATGATCACTGTTATGGTTGCCGATGATAACATCGAATTGCTTCAATTTATTCAACGGTTTCTCTTTTGCCATATCTTTTGGTGTTGCTTCCCATGTTTGAAATTCGTCGGTACCAGAAGCAGATCGAAGAAAATCCTGGTTCTCCCATGGATGAGAGCTCATATAAATGTTAATCACATTCTACTAGAACATCTCGATCCCAGGTATCACCAAACTTTTTTTCATCATCTGAATTTGATTTCTGATATCAAAATTTTGGTTCGCCACGGTTGATTGGGTTTGCAATTGTTTTAATTTTTGTTGATTTAGGCTTGGTTTATATGAAATTCTGGGTAATTCGGTGTTCATGCAATTGGATCAAGGTCATGATGAAATCGAAAACTATACCTCAACAAATTTGAGAAACTTTTTTAGCTCGATAAATTTTGGTGTGTAAAAGTAGGAAACAAATTGAGGATTCTGAAACACGGTTGTCATCATCGTCAATTTCATGTTGATTGTAAAATTTGTTCTGTTGCCGACAGTCGAATCGCGGGAGATGATGAAGATTTGGATTAGATAGGAAACGAAGAAGAAGACTATTGATATCGAACTTCTGGATCGTGAGCGGTCCACATGGTTGAGCATTGTTTTTAGGTGTGAGGGTATTTTGGGCAGTTTATTGGAAAGGTATTTGTTTTTGCCACAAGCGCACAGGTGCTGACTCAGCTAACCAGACAATGGATGGAAAAACTAACGATGGGAGGAAACACTAGTTTTAATCTATTTGGAGAGAAAACGCTAATTAGCAATCTTGGGAGGTGAGGAAACACAAAATTGCCCTTTAGTTAAAGTGATGTAATTTTGAAGCTCGAAAACTAGAATTTCATTCAGCATTACCAAGAGCCCTATCAATCCTTGATCCCCTTTTATACCAGTACCTAAATTATTGTTTGTTCAAGTATGCTCTCATGACTATTATATCCCTCAGTTACGGGCCACCCCAGAGTCTGCCAATAGAGTCTTGTGTGAGTGCTTTTGTAGTTCAGGTAGGTTTTTAGTTTAATTTGAGGGTGACCATTAGGATGTCAACACGCGTCTATCAACCAGATATGTTAGATTAGGGTTCAATCATTCGCCTTAAAAGATGTAAGAAGAGTCTTTTTCTCTATTTTTTTGTCTGAATCATTGGATTTAGGAGGTGTTATCACCATTTTCTATTCTTCTATTTGTATGACTGTTGTAGCGATACAATAATTGGCATCAGAGCCGTTCAAAATCCGTTAAATTTTTTTCTCTTCAACCATGACTCTCAAAGATATTCAAGATAAGTTTGATAGCAACACAACAACAATCACTAAGTTACAAGTTGATGTTTTTGCAATATCAACAGACCTAGCTGTTAAGTTCGATTTACTCATGAAGAAATTGGATCAATCTCAGCATACCCCACACACAGAGGACCAAGCAAGTGGTTCTCATGTTGAGCATGAGGGAGAAGAGAGTTTTGTTCTTAACCCACCACAGGGTTTCTGTTATCATCCATCAAATACCCAAAATCGACTTTCCAAGGTTCGATGGTGATAATCCTAGCAGTTGGATTCAGAAAAGCTAGAGATGTTTTCAACTGAATGACATTGAAGAACACATGAAAATGGATATTGCAGCAATCTATCTTGAGGGTAAGGCTGAAAAATGTTTTTTAGATTTCCATGTTAATAGACATAGAATTACATGGCATGATTTGTCTCAACATCAATGTGCTTTATTTGAAAACCCCGTTGAAGAGAATTTTGTTGGTAGATTTAATAAACTAGTCTAGGGTTCCAGTGTTGATGATTATTACGAAGCATTTGAATCATTAAAAGTATTAATGTTGAAAATGAATCCATCCTTGGATGAATTTTATATTTTTTGTAAGTTTTCTCAGTGATTTGAAAGATGAAATAGGTGGATCTGTTTCCATGTTTTACCCACAAACTTTAGCTGATGCTTTTTCTCTTGCTAGATTACAAGAACATAAAACAAATCTAGCAGCTATGTGAAAAACCGAGGTTCTAACAACCACACCCAATATTTCGTTTAGGAAATCTGTATGGACTAACTCCAATATATTTCCAAGAGGATCAACTAGACAGTCAGACTCAATCAAGGAAAATACATCCAAGAGTTGTATCTCAATTTCTCAAATCAATCTGCAATCGAACAGATAGAAATATGTGAGTCGAATTAATATGAGAAATAACTTGGATGGTATCAAAGACCAATATCCAAGTGTCAATCAATTTATATCAATAACCAAAGGTTGGAATATATAATTGATTGAACTACGCACAACCTGTGATATTTCAATTATACAAAAATATAATTCGGAAAAGAAATAACACAGACACCAGAAATTTTGTTAATGAGGAAACCGCAAATGCGGAAAACTCCGGGACCTAGCCCAGATTTGTACACCATACTATATTAAGCCGTTACAGACTCTATCCTACTACCAATTAACTTCAGACTGGAATGTAGTTGAGCCCTAACCAATCTCACACTGATTAAGGTACAGTCGAGTTCCTTACGCCTCTTGAACCACGTCGGATTCTACGCACTTAATTCCCTTAGCTGATCTCACCCACAACTAAGAGTTGATGCGACCCAAAGTCGAAGACTTGATAAACAAATCTATCTCACACAGAAAAGTCTATTGAATAGATAAATCTGTCTCCCACAGAAATACCTACGAGTTTTTGTTCCGTCTTTTGATAAATCAAGGTGAACATGAACCAATTGATACACCAGACTTATATTTCCGAAGAACATCCTAGTAATATCAATCACCTCACAATAATCTTAATCGTATGGAAGCGAAACAAGATTTTGGAATCACAAACGATGAGACAAAGATGTTTGTGACTACTTTTTATCTTACCTATCGGAGATTAAATCTCGAGCAAATCTTAGAGAAGATAATACTCAACACGATAAAACAAAGTAAGATCAGAACACGTAACTTTAGAGAAAATAGTTGGGTCTGGCTTCAAAATCCCAATGAAGTCTTCAAGTCGTTAATCTATAACGGACTATAGTCGCAACTAGTATCACACATGAGGTGCGGGGATTAGGTTTCCCAGTTGCTAGAGTTCTCCCTTATATAGTCTTCAAATCTGGATTTGCAATCAATGTTACCTTGGTAACAAAGCATTCAATATTCACCGTTAGATGAAAACCTGATTAGAGTCAAGCCAATATCTTTCAACCGTTAGATCGAACTTATCTTGTTATATACAAATGAAATGTGACTTCACTTAGGTATGACTAACCATACACAAACGTGTGCACATAGTTGGCTCAACAATAGTTAACCGAAGTTAGCCATATGAACACTTTCATATAAACCTTGTTCATCTTAATCGCAACTAGTTCAAATGACTCACATGAAACTAGTTATGGAGTTGTTCAATTGTTTGTATTCTCATAGAAGTATACAAGACACAATTGAAGCAAAATCGATTTTGATTCACTTGAATCAATTCATGAACATTATAGTCACGGTTTGCAAAAGATTTCATTCCTTAATATATAAATGTATTGGTTCATGAACAAACCGATTTTAGAACTTAACCCAGTCAAGTATGCAAATGGGTACGCATACCTCCAAACTCAGTTGAATTCCCGGATTCGAACTTTACGCCGGTATGCATAAGGGTATGCATACTAAGTTCCCGGACTTTCAATTAACCAACTAGTACACATATGGGTATGCATACTATGGTTCCCGGACTTTGAGTAACTTGCAACAGTTAGCATACAAGTACTGAAAATTCGGGGGTCTAACAACCACACCCAACAATTCGTTTGGCAATCTGAAAGGGCTTACTCCAATATACTTTCTAGAGAATCAACTAGACAGTCAGACTCAATCTAGAATAAAGTATATCAAAGATTTTAATATCTTTAACTCTTAATTCAATCAGTAATCAGCAAATAGAAATCTGCGAGCCCGATTGAATATAAGAGGAATTACTTGAACGGTACCAAAGACCAATTTTCAAGTGTCAATCAATATAAATCAACAAACAAAGGTTGGATATTCTAATTGATTGATCTTAATGCACAACCTGTGATATTTCAGTTCTATAACAAAATATAATGCGAAAAAGAAATAACACAGACACCAGAATTTTGTTAACGAGGAAACCGCAAATGCAGAAAAACCCCGAGACCTAGTCCAGATTGAACACCACACTGTATTAAACCACTATAGACGCTAGCCTACTACCAATTAACTTTGGACTGGACTGTAGTTGAACCCTAATCAATCTCACACTGATTCAAGGTACAGTTGTGCTCCTTACGTGTCTGATCCCAGCGGGATACTACGCACTTGATTCCCTTAGCTGATCCCACCCACAACTAAGAGTTGCTACGACCCAAAGTCGAAGACTTGATAAACAAATCTGTCTCACACAGAAAAGTCTATAAGATTGAATAAATCTGTCTCCCACAGAAATACCCAAGAGTTTTTGTTCCGTGTTTTGATAAAGCCTAGTATTATCAATCACCTCACAATAAACTCAATCGACTAGCGAAACAAGTTATTGTGGAATCACAAACGATGAGACGAAAGTGTTTGCGATTAATTTTCTATCTTGTTTATCGGAGATATAAATATCAATCCAATTTTATAATTGCACTCAATCACGATAGGAACAACAAGATCACGATAGGAGATATAAATTATTTTGCGATTAATTTTCTATCTTGTTTATCGGAGATATAAATATCAATCCAATTTTATAACTGCACTCAATCACGATAGGAACAACAAGATCGGATCTCGCAACTACAAAGAGAATAATTGGGTTTGGCTTCACAATCCCAATGAAGTCTTCAAGTCGTTAACCTACAGGGTCTCGAGAAGAAACTTAAGGTTAAAGGAGAATCAACTCTAGTTGTGCAACTAGTAGCACACAGGAGTTGTGGGGATTAGGTTTCCCAGTTGCCAGAGTTCTCCTTTATATAGTTTTCAAATCAGGGTTTGCAATCCAAGTTACCTTGGTAACAAAGCATTCAATATTCACCGTTAGATGAAACATCTGATTCAACCAAGCGAATATCTTTCAACCGTTAGATCAAACTTAGCTTGTTACACACAAATAAAATGTACCCTCATTTAGGTTTATGTAACCGTACCCAAACGTGTACACCATGTTGGTTCACAAATAGTGAACCGAGGTTAGGCATATGATTACTCTCATATCAACCTTATTTATCTTAACCATAACTAGTTCAAATGACCCAAATGAAACTAGTTAAAGAGTTGTTCAATTGTTATATTTTCATGGATTTATACAAGAACACAATTGAAGAAAAATCAGTTTGATTCACTCGAATCAATATATGAACATTATAGCCACGGTTTGCAAAGATTACATTCCTTATTGATAAATGTTTTAGGTTCATGTACAACTGATTTTAGAACGTAACCACTTAAGTATGCGTACTTAGTTTTCAAACTCGGGAGAAATTCACGGACGTGAACTTCCGCCAGTATGCGTACGGGTACGCATACTTACCCAGTCTCCTACAACCTTTTTGTACACACACAAGTATGCATACTTTAGACTCCCGTTTTTGGACTTATACACTAATGTGCGAACACACTATGCTTATATCCAAAGATGGTTACAAGATTCTAAACTCTTTAGAAACATTCTTCTATAATGACAATAGCCGTTTTCACACACTATTAGCATCAAAGCAATTTTCAAGATATTGAAATAATCATTATCTAAACATTCCAAGTCTTAATTACACCAAATGATTGTATCACACAAACCATGTAATATGTTACTCGACAATTTTCTCATGATATAAGATGAACTTGGTCGAAGCGAAAGCTTACCAACACATATTTCGAGAAATATGTAAGCGAGATATACTCAGCTCGAAATATCAAATGTGTATAGAGAAAACTATATCGTAACACGACGTATGTCTCAATATAGGAGATGAAGTATAAATAAACTTTCCAAGTGATAGATGAGTTTAAGTCTCCACATACCTTTTGTCGATGAAGTTCCACAAGCTCTCCTTAGTAGTTCTTCGTATTCAAGTGATAAACGTCGTGAAGTCTAAGCTCAACTACACAAACTATGTCCTAGTCCGAGACATCTAAAGTAGGCTAGGAATCAAGACTTATAGTTTTGATCACTAACATTGACAAACATGCTTGAGATAGCAACGCATGCGAGTTCGACCGATCAGTGCTCTAACAGTTTCCCCCTTTGTCAATTTTAGTGGCAAAACTATCAATACATATGGATTACAAAATAAATAAAAATTGTAGCTTCTCATCCAAATGCTTGATCTCCTTGGAATATTCAACGCGACTCGAAATCTTCGTCATTTCCAAGTACTCCATGATCCTAAAGGTTTTAAGTTCAGCATCATAGTTGTTGAAGATCCGTAGCGATAACAATGAGAAAACAAATGCTCTCAATCATTGTTATACAGTGTCATAGTATTATTACACAACATCAAAGTTCAATTGTATCACAACTTTTAAAACAATACTATGGTGATACGTATCACTCCCCATTAGTCGATACTTCATCTCGGCATGAAAACCACCCCCCCCCCTTACATAATGATCCGTAAACCATATGTATTTGTAGTATCACACTACACATTAATTCTCCCTTTTTTTGTCAATATAAATTGACAAAGGTACGAAAACTAGTGGGATCCTCATGAAATTTTCATAGAGATACTTCATGACCAAAAGAGAATACCATATCAACTTATTTAGATGCCATCATAAAGCCGAAGCTAAATGCATTCATCAAGGAGTTTATAAAGATACAAGATAACCCCTATAATATTCCACAGCCGCACTCCCCACAAAGATTTGGAAATTAAGCACAAGTTCAAAAAGAACTCTCCCCCATAAAATGTCATTCCCGAAAGAACAACAACGGCGACCATACTTTCACAAGAAAAGGAGGATTTCTTTGGACATAACCAAATCACATGAAAACATGAATTTGAATCCAAAGTATTCAATTGAATTATCCACAAAAGAAATTCATGATTACTCCAATCGAAGTGCACAATTAAATTAACCACAAGAAAACCCATGATTAATTCAATCGGAATTTCACAACTAAATTAACCGCAAGAAAGTGATCAATTCAATTGACATGCTCGTCATAAGAGAACTTACGGAGCAACAAATAAACTGACCACAAGATAATGATGAATTCAACTGGTCATGATCAAACATAAGAAATCTTATGGAGCAACACAGTATATGCACAAAAATGTGGATCGGAGATCGACCAATACTGCAGAATAGACAAGGATTCATTCTATTTTCCATCACTATTTGCACAATGACATACAATAGACTTAATCCTTGTAAACAAAAGTTTTATCCTTTCTTCCATAAAAGGATTTAACTTTTGTAATGTCAAAAGTTCATTATATCTTTAATAAATACTTTCATATCGACATAATAGAGATAACTTTTGACCATGAGTATTTGTACTCCTTATGGATCTAACATATGTAGCAGTTTAATTTGAAAGAAAGTCATTCAACATAAGAGTTGTTACAACTATTAAAGGTTTCAAAGGTAGATCAACACAAGGAGTTCAACAAATAAAGATATTGCAAATACAGAGATTAATCACTCAGCTCATAATAATCCCTTTCAATTTCATAGAATTTTTAAGACAAGGAAAACTCGGAGTCTTCTTTGAAATTTGTTTGACACTTATCATCTGAAGAACAATAAGTCCACAAAAGTCAATATGTCTCCCTTCCACAACATAATACACAAGTTCTGCAGGAGGTCTGGTCCACAGTTGTCTGTCAATTGTGTTGGGAACCAGGTTAGCTACCAAAAGTTTTCCAGCAACATTGAGGAACAAATCAGTATCATGAACATCAATTTTCCCTTTGTGCCTAAGAGCATTCTTACTCATGAGAAGGTCTGAGAGCACCTCAATAGAAGGTCTCAAATGCTCAGGAGGAGGCAAGAGAAAATCACCAGTAAGAGGCAAACACATCAATTCAACAATTATTTGTTGATTTACAATAAAAGTTGTTCCCTCGGTAAAAGTTTTGAAGGAGCAGTTGACAGTATCAGGCTCATGAAGGTTTGCGTAAAATTGAGCAGTTAGCTCCATGTGTTAGAGCATCTCGGTTGAACCCACCAAGCGTTGGTATGTCAAGTTTGGTTGTCATATTTTAGTGAATCAAAACTCATTTTAAGAGTCGCTTGATTATGTACTAGAGTCAACTTCGTATAAGTTATCTTGAAAGTATTAGGATATGAGACATTACAAGTATTGCGAAGACTTGAAGAAGTGAAGAAGTAAGAAGCTACAACAACAACATCATCCTTCTACTTGAGGTTAGTGATATTTGACTTGAACTGTTTCATTCCCTAACGTATCTTTCAAGTCGTGCATATTGAAAACAAAACTGCGAAGCACGAACACTCTAGATAAACATAGTATTAAGGAATACAATACGAGGTTTATTGCTTAACCATTAAGCTTTGTAGATAAGACATCGACATAATCGTTTAAATGCTATGTATGGGTATGAGGTGAGGATTTCATCCTAGGAAACAATGTTTTACATGTTTTTTAAGGAAGTAAGTTCATAAACTTGTTTATGAATCGAAAAGGAAGTCGCCAGGCGTTATTGGTATTGTTATTCATTGCATATCTTGTGAACAACCAATATGTTTGATTTATTATAACCTCTCATGACTTGTTTGTGTTCTTGGTAAAACTATTCACAAAGGCCTGACTTATGTATTGGTATGACTTTTATTAGTGAAACCGATCTTAAGTAATCACCTGAGATGGTATGATCGAGTTTGTGATTTGTATATGAACGAATCTGGGTAAAGGGGAACCGATCCTAGTAAGAGGTGCAACACATCAAAAAGGGGAATTGATCCTTGTATGAGGTGTAGCAAGTTTGTAGCAGAAAGGAGAACCAATCATATGGACATGTGCAATACGTTTTTAGGCAAAGCGGAACCGATCCTATGGACATGTGCAACACATATAAGTTAGATACCATATATATGTGGGAAACCGATCCTAGTACCCAATCAACCGAATTTTGGAAAGCTAGTGTCACTATGCACAATACTCACATGGAGGTAGAACCGAAACTTGTTTTGGTAGAACCGTTTAACCCATGATTTGTGATTGAGTGTTCTTGATCAATCACATAGTTCTTCAAAGTCAAATGAACCAATTCTAAACTTGTTTGGAAGTGTGGCAAATCGGTTCAAGGTTGTAAGTATAAAAGAGGAGTTACAAAGTAAGGATGTCGACACACTTTGAACACAGGCAGTAATGTTTATCTTTAATTGTTCAAAGTTATTCCTTAATAGCCAAAGGAATAAAATCCCAGAATCGAAACATAAATAAGTTAAGAATCTTTTAATTAAGGACATAATTTTATTTTAGGAAAATGAGAATTAGTAATGTGCATTTACTAGTTAAAGATTTTCCAAAGAGATTTTCGCTCATTATTTTGGACAGAGCATTTCGAAGAATTATGGAAACCGAATTTGGAATTATATTGCATATCTTGAGAATATTTTCGGTTTTGTAAATTCCTTGGTGTCCAAACTTCCTTGTCTATAAATACTTGAAGTTTGCATTTCTATCAAACTAATCCTTCGTGACAGCAAACTTCCTCGGTTGTGTTGTTACTGGTGAAGCCGCCTATTCGGAGAGGAGAGTAACCTAATTAGGCAAAATCTCTTACGTCCTCTCAGTTTAAAGTCTTCTTTGGGATTGAGAATCTCTATTAGTACCGTTGGTGGGAAACTAGATAATTGCGGTTTATCTTGTGTTTTCGATTGATTTGATTGACTAACGGTGGTTGAACTTTGATTGCATCTAGTTTGTTTATGCTTGAGAATCTTCTCTTCTGATATAAGATTCACTCAAACTAGATCGAAGTTTCGACAGGGATCTTTAGACTGTGTTAGTGCTAAAGATGATCTTGTGATAATCCATTGTTAACAGATTCCGTTTTGTGCGTGATTGATCACAAGAGATTCAAGTTGTTGTGTGCAGGCGTTTATTGAAGATCTAAGAAGATTTGAATACAAAGAAGATATTGAAGATTTCTGATTTGTGGTTCATAATCTTTGGTGTGCACAATACTTGTTTCAGAATAAGAGGATCCAACTATAATCGGTTCATCCTTGTAGTAGATTGGATTGATTATTTGTATAGATCGGCATCAATACAATTCTTTGTGATTAAAAGTATTGATTGCAAAATCTTAACAATTACTTCGGTAGTTGAACATAAGATATATCTAAGAACCTGACGAATGAGTTTATTGCGATAAACAGAAGAGCCTTTGTCGAAATCACCTCACTTGGTTGAAGAGAGTTGATACCAAACAGATTTGTTGTTCCTTTACTGTTCGGAATACCAACCAAAGGAATTGTTCCAGGTACGTGACTTATTCATAAGTTGGAGGCGTGGGAATACAAACGGAACTAGGTGAACTATATGTTTAGTTGCTTGGTCTCAACTATACGAAGTTGGTTTAATTTTGTGTAGCGGCTTAATCCTGAGAGTATTCACTTCTGGACAAGGTCCCGGGGTTTTTTTGCATTTGCCGTTTCCTCGTTAACATAATCTTGTTGTGTCATTTACTTTATATTTCCGCATTATAATTGTTTTATTATAATTAAATTAAATCACACAAACGTTAATTCCTATAACAAAATCTTGTTGTGTCATTTACTTTATATTTCCGCATTATAATTGTTTTATTATAAATAAAGTAAATCACGCATTTAATTCTTGTTTACTTTATATTTCCGCATTATAATTGTTTTATTATAATTAAAATAAATCACACAAACGTTGATTCCTATTTACTTGATAAGCAATCCTATTGTGTTTGGTTAAGTCCGACCCTTTTTATCAAGTAAACATACTTCGTCGTTGTATTGTCTCGATCTCGTATCCATAGAAGATCACACGAAGTGTGAACCGATTAGTTGCATTGTGTCGACTCAGTCCATAGACAATCACTTTTGGAGAAAGGACTTATAGGTAGGAAAAGTTTTAGCTTGAGGCATATTTGGGTATCCTCTCCTTTTCAATTGGTATCAGAGCAGGCAAACACGAAAAAATCTAACAATCTGTGTTTGGTGCGATCCAGCCTATAAGAAATTGAATCTATGTCTAATTCGGTTAACGTTATGCAAGAGTTTGACTACTAAAAAGTTGAAGATGTTACTACTTCGTTGACTCATGATCCAGGAGTTGCGAAAACGTTTGTGTCCATATCTGATGGAAAAGAAGATGCTGATAAAGAGTTGGTAAAACTCCTAAAGCCTATTAAATATCTGTCTACTAGAGTATGTGTTATTAAAGACAGGGATAAATCTTCTTAAATAGGAGATCGGAGATAAAGACATTCAGCTGAATTGTCTGGCTAAAGAGAATATGGATCTCACTTTCAAACTAGAAGTTCTTGGTAAATCTATTACTTTTGTTAAAGAGACACGTCCTACGAATCTGACTAATGATGCTGTTTTGATTTCTTCTGATGCTGAGGAAACTAAAAGTCCTTGCTCAACTTTTACATACTGTGATAAAACCGGTTTAGTCACATCTGAAACAGATCAATATGATAGTAGTTTGCCTAACTACATCAAGTCAGAAGAGGATGAAAAACCAGCTTCTAGATCTACTGATGATCAAACGAAATCTTGTGCAAAGAAAACTTTGAACCGATTCCGTGAGCGTGATCTTAAGGAATACAACTTTCAGTCACTTGACAGGAAACTTATACTTCTTCAACATACGGTGGTAAAAATATTGAAGGAAGTTTCTTGTCTTAAAAAACTGAAAGACCATTCCTCAGTAGAAAGACAGATCATACCACTACCCGATAAGACCAACTCAAAAGAATCAGAAAAAAGAGTTGATAATCGCTTCTGGAAAAGGATTCCTCCTCATCCATATCGAAACAATCCTTGTTTTGAGAAGAACGATTCCAGAAGAAAGGGAAAGAGAGAATCTCTACCAAAAGAAACAATCAAGAATCTCCGATAATTATTTCAGATAATAACACTGATCTGAATCACAAGGAAGTCCTTAGAATGAGAAAATCTTACGAAAATCTCGTTGATAGAATTAAGAGAGATTTATCAATCCCTGAAAATTCTCATGTCAGTATAGTTTCTCCACATGATCATATCTCTAGAGTTAGAAAAGATCATCGTCTTGGGAGAAAATATTTTGGGCAGAAATTCCCGAAGAGAAACATGAACTATGTTTCTGATACTCACTGTAATCCAGAAAAGGCTTACTCCAGTACAACCTAGTTGTAGGGAGACTGTGCAAACTCATCCGTTTTTCTTTGTGCTCGTAACCTTGGATGAGAGAAGCACATAAAAACAAGAGCACAATTGGGTACTGTTTTGTTTAATCGGTAATAGGGGATAATGTCCTTTAATAAAAAGAGAAGTTCGGTAAAATAACCTATTCTCGGAAACCCTATTTTCGTGAATTGAATATATTCTTATCTTTATAAGAAAAAATCTTCTCTTAAGAGTTAGATCTTCCCTGGAAAAAGTCATGAACTAAAAATCATGTCTCTTATAACTCGAAGTTTTACAAGGAGTAATAAAAGGGAAGCTCAAATTGTTAGAAACTGTCCAGGTTTTCTCTCAAAACGAAGAATCAGGAAGATCGTCTCAAGAATCGTTTCTGATCACAACTCTGATAGATCTCAAGATGGAATAAGTCTTTTTGCGATCGATGATTCAGATTCTACCAAGTGGTTTCCTACAGATGGTATGCATGGGTTTGAAGAACTCATAGGAAGTCTCTTTTCTTTGTTACAAGATCGAGACAGTCTGAAAGATAGAATGGAAGAAGCAAGAAGCGAGCTAGCTGATTTGAAGATTCAAATTGAAAATCTTGGAAAACAGAAAGTGGTTGTCAACAAAATCCTTGAGACATACTTTAACAGTGTGAATACTGATGAAACTTCAGTAAACAATGAGAGCACCACAAGAGATTAAGATATATGCTGTAATACTTAATCCAAGAAAATAGACATCAATTTTTTATTTCTTTTAATGGTTGTATTACAATCTATTATTAATAAAACTATTTGATTTATAATTTTTCTTGTGATCGTTTTTTATTTACATAGCCTGTGCTTGAATGCTTTATTATTGCTATGGATGTTTATGGGATGTTTCATTTTGGTTTTATTAACTTGATATTCGATCTCATAATGTTGTGTACCCTTATGGTTTGGGTGACTTTTTGATTTAGCAGGATTAAGTTCTAGCCCATGTTGGTAGGCTTTATCAAAGGATCATGAGAGGTTCTGGTAGAAACAATATGTGAAAAAGTCACAATATGTTGAATCGGTTTTGGTTTAGCATAAAAGCATATGTGTTTCGGTGGTTTTCAACTTTTGCTTGCAATAGTTAAAAACCGGTTTTCAACCTTTCTGTGGTAAAGGTTGGTTGTTGTTATTCTTTTGTTTTGCATAAGGATGACGACATAATGATATTTCGATATCAATTCTCCCTGGAAGAAGATGCAAACATATTGGAGAAGCGGATGCGAAATTTGAGGTAATAATGTTGTTAGTTAATTGTTTTCCTGTTTAAGAAAAACCTGATTTTATTATATATATTTTGCTTTTGCTTAACAAAATTTCGGTACAATTGATGACTTATTCCATTATGTGTGTATGGATGTGTGTGTGATTCAATTGGTTCCTGTTAAGAAAACTATTGTTATCTTGCTTTATTGTGTGGTATCAATTGTTTAGGCTTACAAAATTTCAGTGCAATTGCGGTGCTATAATGTCTATGTTGTTTCAATTGCTTCCGGTTGAGGTGAATAATTATGCAAGTTGATTTATTTTGGTTTGTATGAATTATTTATGGCTTAACGAAAGAAAAAGTCTACGGGATGGATTCTTTAGTCCAATTCGATTCCGGATAAGAGAAGCTAAGTTTATCTTAGTTAGACTTATCAAAGTGGAGATTTCGGTTATTCAAGTCTAATCGAATGCCTTAACAAGAAATGCTAGTTAACTAACATAGTACTTGTCTTGTTTAAAATTTAAAGGTCTAAGTTATATAAATAATTAAAACCTGATGAGAAAAATAGAGTTATCTTTATTTTGGTCTTATCGAATGAAGCGATTGTATTTGTACAATCGGTTTAGCAAAGGGACTAAGGTGCTTAGTTGATTTTTGGTTTGCTAAACTAAACTGGGAAAATTTCTTCTGGCAATTATTTCCTTGATAACATATCAAAACGAATTACTTTGTAGTTTCGATTTTGATATTGGTTATCAATAATGGTGTGTGGAACCCTCGTGCTTAACTCTATAGGTTTTCAAATCTATTTTGAGATTTGTAAGATTCTTTTCGGCTTGTCCTTTATTTTTTCGTTTCTTTGTCATTTTGTGACCAAAAAGGTGGAGAAATATATGGAGTAAACAAGTGATACTTGCATTGATTTTATATTGATTGGTATCACTAAGAAAAAGGACAATTGTGCTTGAACGTTTATCTAAAGGAAGAGTGAAAGCATAGACTAAGGTGGAGTAACATATCATATTAATTGGTATAACAAAGACGTGCGGATTGATAAAATCTACCTATCTCACCTTTAGGGGGAGTATTAGCTTTGTTATTATAATGTCAACATCGACATTTAAGGACTGAATGTATACAGGTTATTGTGCTGTTGAATTCGGTAATCAAGCGTATGTGTAATGAATTCTTGTAATTTGTTATCCATATGATTGTAAGAGTTTTTTCACTAAAATTGACAAAGTGGGAGATGGTTAGAGAATAGCTCGGTTGAACCCACCAAGCGTTGGTATGTCAAGTTTGGTTGTCATATTTTAGTGAATCAAAACTCATTTAAGAGTCGCTTGATTATGTACTAGAGTCAACTTCGTATAGGTTAGCTTGAAAGTATTAGGATATGAGACATTACAAGTATTGCGAAGACTTGAAGAAGTGAAGAAGTAAGAAGCTACAACGAAAACATCATCCTTCCGCTTGAGGTTAGTGATATTTGACTTGAACTGTTTCATTCCCAGACGTATATTCCAAGTCGTGCATATTGAAAACAAAACTGCGAAGCATGAACACTCTAGATAGACATAGTATTAAGGAATACAGTACGAGGTTTATTGCTTAACCATTAAACTTTGTAGATAAGACATCGAAATAATCGTTTAAATGCTATTGTGATTATATATGGATATGAGGTGAGGATTTCATCCTAGAAAACAATGTTTTACATGTGTTTTAAGGAAGTAAGTTCATAAACTTGTTTATGAATCAAAAAGGAAATCGCCAGGAGTTATTGGTATTGTTATTCATTGCATATCTTTTGAACAACCAATATGTGTGATTTAGTATAACCACTCATGACTTGTTTGTGTTCTTGGTAAAACTATTCACAAAGGCTTGACTTATGTATTGGTATGACTTTTATTAGTCAAACCGATCTTAAGTAATCACCTGATATGGTATGATCGAGTTTGTGATTTGTGTATGACCGAATCTGGGTAAAGGGGAACCGATCCTAGTAAGAGGTGAAACACATCACAAATAGGAATCAATCCTTATATGAGGTGCAACAAGTTTGTAGCAGAAAGGAGAACCGATCTATGGACATGTGCAACACGTTTTTAGGAAAAGGGGAACCGATCCTATGGACATGTGCAACACGTTTGGAATATTTTCGGTTTTGGAAATTCCTTGGTGTCCAAACTTCCTTGTCTATAAATACTTGAAGTTTGCATTTCTAGCAAACTAATCCTTCGTGACAACAAACTTCCTCGGTTGTGTTGTTGCTAGTGAATCCGCCTATTCGTAGAGGAGAGTAACCTAATTAGGCAAAATCTCTTATGGCCGCTCAGTTTAAAGTCTTCTTTGGGATTGAGAATCTCTATTAGTACCATTGGTGGGAAACTAGATAATTGCGATTTATCTTGTGTTTTCGATTGATTTGATTAACTAACGGTGGTTGAACCTTGATTGCACCTAGTTTTTTTATGCTTGAGAATCTTCTCTTCTGATATAAGATTCAATCAAACTAGATCGAAGTTTTGACAGGGATCTTTAGACTGTTGTTAGTGCTAAAGACGATCTTGTGATAATCCATTGTTAACAGACTTCGTTTTGTGCGTGATTGATCACAAGAGATTCAAGTTGGTGTGTGAATGCGTTTATTGAAGATCTAAGAAGATTTGAAGACAAAGAAGATATTGAAGATTTCTGATTTGTGGTTCATAATCTTTGGTGTGCACAATACTTGTTTCGGAATAAGAGGATCCAACTATAATCGGTTTATCCTTGTAGTAGATTGGATTGATTATTTGTGTAGATCGACATCAATACAATTCTTTGTGATTAAAAGTATTGATTGCAAAATCTTAACAATTACTTCAGTAGTTGAACATAAGATATATCTAAGAACCTGACGAAGGAGTTTATTGAGATAAACAGAAGATCCTTTTTCGAACTCACCTCACTTGGTTGAAGAGAGTGGATACCAAACAGATTTGTTGTTCATTTACTGTTTGGAATACGAACCAAAGGAATTGTTCCAAGTACGTGACTTATTCATAATTTGGAGGCGTGGGAATACAGAAGGAACTAGGTGAACTATAGGTTTAGTTGCTTGGTCTCAATTATACGAAGTTGGTTTAATTTTGTGTAGCGGCTTAATCCTGAGACTATTCAATTCTGGA
Organism: Papaver somniferum; assembly: GCF_003573695.1. Taxonomy (NCBI): domain Eukaryota; kingdom Viridiplantae; phylum Streptophyta; class Magnoliopsida; order Ranunculales; family Papaveraceae; genus Papaver; species Papaver somniferum. Next base: position 9,283,214 of record NC_039366.1, read on the forward strand.
CAAGGTCCCGGGGTTTTTCTGCATTTGCGGTTTCCTCGTTAACAAAATCTTGCTGTGTCATTTACTTAATATTTCCGCATTATATTTGTTTTATTATAATTAAAGTAAATCACACAAGCGTTAATTCCTATTTACTTGATAAGCAACCCTATTGTGTTTGGTTAAGTCCGAACCTTTTTATCAAGTAAACACACGTCGTTGTTGTATTGTCTCGATCTCGTATCCATGGACGATTACACGAAGTGTGAACCGATTAGTTGCATTGTCTCGACTCAGTCCATAGACAATCACTTTTGGAGAAATGACTTATAGGTAGGAAAAGTTTTAGCTTGAGGTATACTTGGGTACCCTCGCCTTTTCACCATGTATGCAGTTCCCATGGGACGATGAACAATACTCCATTCATGATTTTCAAAGAACATAGATAGACCATATACCTTGAGAACAGAGGGATTGTAAATCCTTTCCATGATAGGTTTCTTAGTACTATATTCCACATAGGAATCACGAGCCTTACGATTAAAGAACCAAATTCTTAAGCTCAGGTCAAGGATTTCTTCTCCACGATTTTGAATACCCGAACTCTCACCACGATTAGTTCTCTTCCTAGAAAACATTTCTGGTAAAGAAATGAACGAGAAGTTTGAGAAACTTACTTGGTTCGTGAACTGATAACAATGGTGAAGTACCGAAACTGCACCACGGAGGAAAACGGACACCAACCCCCGAAGTAGTTTTTCGTCGCGATCCCTAAAAGGCCAAAAGCGCTCAAATAGGTTGAGAACCAAGGTTGATGGGAATCAAAGAAGAATGAATTGTTGGGTTTTTCCCTTTCGTCCACGAGCTGAGGAAGAAGAAGAAGAGGAGGACGTGGTGAACGAAGAGAACACTCTCTCTTTTCTAAGTGACATCGGTGGAACCTGAACCAGTTTAAAAACGTCCTGGAACACGATTTTAAAATGGACATGATAGGCTTAGGGTATGCGAACCGCACGTGTGCTGACAAGGGCATGTTTGTTTATGTGGATAAACAGGAACACATATTCGGAGTAGAACTCAACGAATATTCTTACAAACGGCCACCATAGTCAATCAACAATGAAGTATAAAACACTGTGGCACCAAGAGAGAGTCTCCTTTCAGCATCTCTTACATCTTACAATATTGGTGAAAACCCAAGGAATTGTTTCTTTAGGTTTTTCGAAGAGCCTCCAGAGAGCACAATAAAAATTGTGTTTCTGATTTCTTAGATTCAACCTTATGAGAAACAATATTTGCGGATAGTTTTTAGTATTGCAAAGGAAAACTCTTTTGATAAAAGAGACGTCCTTGTTTCTTTAATGAAGAGAATACTATTATCTTGATAGTAAGTGTCAGGAATTGAGTATTGAATCAATTCATGCTTTAGGGTGATATACTCAGAAGACTGAGATTTAGACTCCTCTTGTAAATCGTTTAGTTTATTACAACTGATTGGATTACACAGAGGAGGAGAAATGCTCTTACTGATTAACAAATCAATATAAACCTCAACATGACTATTGTTTATCATAACTTGATTTAGCCTGTCAAAAGACTCTTGTTCATTCTGGAGATAAATATCATCATCAGAAGACAGGCTTTCAAGTTTCTTTTCAATTCCTGAAAGAACTTCAAGGGATTTTAAACCTGGGGGATGTTTAGACAGAATTTCTTCAATGGCTTTAATTAAATCAGACATAGAAGCAACTTATGGAATCCCTGGATCTGGTGGTGCATTTATTGAGATAACACTTATGTCCATATAAGGTCGCTACAAACATAGACTTGTAAGGTCTTTAACATGTTTGCCTGCTCTGATACCAACTGAAAATGCGGGGGTCTAACAACCACACCCAACAATTCGTTTGGAAATATGAGAGGACTTACTCCAATACACTTTCTAGAGAATCAACTAGACAGTCAGACTCAATATAGAATAAAGCATATCAAAGAGTTTAATATCTCTAACTCTTAATTCAATCCGCAATTAGCAAATAGAAATCTGCGAGCCCAATTGAATATAAGAGGAATTACTTGAACGGTACCAAAGACCAATGTTCAAGTGTCAATCAATGTAAATCAACAACCAAAGGTTGGATATTCTAAATGATTGATCTTAACGCACAACCTGTGATATTTCAATTTTATAACAAAATATAATGCGGAAAAGAAATAACACAGACACCAGAATTTTGTTAACGAGGAAACCGCAAATGCAAAAAAACCCCGGGACCTAGTCCAGATTGAATACCACACTGTATTAAGCCGCTACAGACACTAGCCTACTACCAATTAACTTCGGAATGGACTGTAATTGAATCCTAATCAATCTCACACAGATTCAAGGTACAGTTGCGCTCCTTACGTCTCTGATCCCAGCAGGATACTACGCACTTGATTCCCTTAGATGATCTCACCCACAACTAAGAGTTGGTACGACCCAAAGTCGAATACTTGATAAACAAATCTGTCTCACACAGAAAAGTCTATAAGATTGAATAAATCTGTCTCCCACAGAAATACCCAAGAGTTTTTGTTCCGTCTTTTGATAAATCAAGGTGAACATGAACCAATTAATAAACCAGAGTTATATTCCCGAAAAGCAACCTAGTATTATCAATCACCTCACAATAAACTTAATCGACTAGCGAAACAAGTTATTGTGGAATCACAAACGAAGAGACAAAGGTGTTTGTGATTACTTTTCTATCTTGCCTATCGGAGATATAAACCTCAATCCAATTTTACAATTGCACTCAATCACAATAGAAACAGCAAGATCATATCACGTAACTACAAAGAGAATAGTTGGGTCTGGCTTCACAATCCCAATGAAGTCTTCAAGTCGTTAACCTACAGGGTTTCGAGAAGAAACCTAAGGTTAAAGGAACTTCCGCCAGTATCCGTACGGGTACGCGTACTTTAGGTAACCGTATGAGTTTGGTTTTGTTTTTCAAACTCATCAGAAATTCACGGACGTGAACTTCCACCAGTATGCGTACGGGTACGCATACTTACCCAGTCTCCTATAACCTTTTTGTATACACACAAGTATGCATACTTTAGGCTCCCGGTTTTGGACTTATACACTAATGTGTGAACACACCATGCTTATATCCAAAGACGGTTACAAGATTCTAAACTCTTTATTTCAATCATTGAAACATTCTTCTATAATGACAAACGTCGTTTTCACACAATTAGCATCAAAGCAATTTTCAAGATATTGAAATAATCATTATCGAAACATTCCAAGTCTTACACCAAATAATTGTATCACACAAACCATGTAAGATGTTACTCGGAAATTTTCTCATGATATAAGATGAACTTGGTCGAAGCGAAAGCCTACCAACACATATTTCGAGAAATATGTAAGCGAGACATACTCAACTCGAAATCTCAAATGTGTATAGAGAAAACTATATCGTAACACGACTTATGTCTCAATATAGGAGATAGAGTAGAAATAGACTTTCCAAGTGATAGATGAGTTTAAGTCTCCACATACCTTTTGTCGATGAAGTTCCACAAGCTCTCCTTAGTAGTTCTTCGTCTTCAAGTGAGAAACGCCGTGAAGTCTAAGCTCAACTATACAAACTGTCCTAGTCTGAGACATCTATAAGTAGGCTAGAAATAAAGACTTATACTTTTAATCACTAACATTGACAAACATTCTTGAGATAGCAACGCATGCGAGTTCGACCGAGCAGTGCTCTAACAAGTACGCATACTGTGCTATATTCAATCAATGGTTAATCATTCTAAACTCCATATTAATCATTGAAACACTCTTGGAAGACGGGAATAACTGTCTCACACAAACTATTAGCTTCAAGCAATTTTCAAGTGATTAATAGATAAATACGAAACATTTTGAGTCTACATCAAATGACTGTCTCACACAAATCATGTAAGATGTTACAAGGTGGTTTTCACATGAACATCTTTTGACTTTCGTCAAGAATAAAGATGAACTTGTTTAAAGCAAAATCTTACCAACTGATAGGAACATTTCTGTGTCTTATATAATCTCAATTGTATATATTATTAGTGCTCGATTTTATATTTATTATGGATTTTTATGTCCCTGTAGGTATTTTTGGAGAAATAAGCTTTTGCGGCGAAATTGGCTAAAAAAGTGGTTTTTGCGCTCGTGGGAGAAAATTACTATACAGACTCTCACTTTGGATAAGGGGTAACCTAATTATTAAGGGGTGACCCATTTCCAGGCATCTGCTAAAGGGAGACCGGGACTGGATAGGGGAAGGTCACATTTCTTCACGTTTTCAAACATTCGTTTTGGCGGGAAACTATGGGCAGCAAAGAACAATTTTTAGGGTTCGAATTTTGGAGCAGATTTGAAGAGATTCAATCGCTGGAAACAGTTGGGATGAACGTGATTAAGCTAAACATGGATAGTGTAAGTGATTTCACGAAGCAAATTGGGCTGGATAAGTTGTGAAAAGAGAACAAAGTTCAACAGGGAATGCTGTTTTCACGGGATTCTGTTGGATCTAGTTTTGGCAATTGCGTGGAGGATTAGGGAGGATATCTTCTCTTATTCGATTCCCTTATATCTTGGGAAAGTTTGGTAACAACAGAAGACGCGTACGAAGAGTTTGAACAAGGATCAGCAGCCGTGTAGAAAAGAAAAGCCGTGACTTGGAAGAAAGGATGAAGAGGAGATTTTCTCGGGATTTTTGGAGATGATTGGGTATATAAAGGCTGGTGCGAAGTGAGAGAAGATTATCAAGTGTTTGGGGTCGAGCAGGGACCAGAGAGAGACCGGAGGAGCGAAGAATAGGAGTTGCAGGAAAAGTTTCCTGCTGTTGCTGCTGCTGCTCGAGGAGGAAGAAGAAGACGAAGAACGGACCCTCCAGGTCCGTCGTTCTTCAAACAGTGCTAGCAGCAGCAGACTTGCGTCGTTATTCAACAGCAGCGCTGAAGTATTGTTCTTCAGCAGCAGTACGTATCGTTCTTCTCTGGACACTTATAGAAGGTCGTAGTTTCATTGTTTTATATTTTTCACTCTTTTAATCATATTTTGAGCATCAAGTATGTATTTTTAGAACATGATTATTATGAGTAGCTAAACCCCAATCTGGGATGATGGAGGAAACCATTCTTTATGCATGAGTAATTCTATTTAATTCTTTTATGACTATTTGCACTATTATGAGTTGATTTATGATTTTTCTTGATTATTTGTGATTTTATCTGATGATGTATGCTTAGTATAGGAACTCTTGATGCATCATGCTTATGATTTACATCTAATACTTTATAAAATCTATTTTCGCAAAGAAAAGAGTCGATATTTGTTATCAATATAAGCTATAATTGTCTAGAATTAATAGTTGTTTCGCATGAGTATAAGAATTTGGTGGAATCCTGAGTCCTAGTATCTCTTGATCCTGTGACAAATTTTGTATATATTTTTGTTTTAAAAATCTTTTCAAGTCCGAGCAACGAACACTTTACTTACCACTACAAAACTACATCACCAACACATATTTCAAGAAATATGTAAGCGATTTAAACTCATCTCGAAATATCAAATGTGTATATAAAGTCTATATAGCTATACGACTTTTGTCTCAATAGGAGATAGAATAAAAATAGACTTCTGAGTGATAGATGAGTTCAAGTCTCCACATACCTTTTGTTGATGAAGTCCCACAAGCTCCCCTTAGTAGTTCTTCTTCTTCAATCGATGAACCGTGAAGTCTAATGCTCAACTACGCATTCTATCCTAGTCTGAGACATAGCTATAAGTAGACTAGAAATCAAGACTTATAGTTTTGGTAACTAAACTTGACAACAATCTTGAGATAGCAACGCTTGCGAGTTCGACCGAGCAGTGCTCTAACACTATGCCACTCTGATAGGCTACCCCGGCTCATCCCACACGCGACATGCGGTCGGGAACTCGTAATAGAAAATGGCCTAACATAAAAAGGGGGGAGGGTGAGCAGGAGAAGAAAGAAGTAAAAGGCACTAGTAAACTCCGAACACATGAATATACTAAGATAGACAAACACCCAAATAAACATCAATAACGGAATCCCAAATAACCTAAAACTAAAACAACAACAACAGCAAAACATCCACAATATACTCAAAGCAGAATCAACTACACAACAATGTCGATGAAAACAAATTAAACGATTTAAAACACAACACACTCCTGCCTTTTCCTCTAGATATCCGCACGAACCTCCTTCTCAGCCATCTCTGCTTGCTGGCTGCAGTAGTTCCCCCGCTACATTAGCAACGAGCAAGTTCAGTGCCTCATTCTTTACGGAAGTTGTGCTGGCAAGAATGGTCAAATCTTTCTCTAATTTGGCAATCTGTTCGGGGAGGTGCTCGCGGGGATTATGCCAATATCGGAACTTAGTCAAGAGCTCGTCCAACCATTTCACAAGAAAACCGAGAGAGAGATCCGAGCGAATGGTAACCTCCCAACTTTTTAACACCCCCGCGTCAATATGACCATCCCCCACCCGCGAAAGATAGTCAGCGACCTCCAAAAGGTTTTTATTTATGTAACACAAGGTCCTTATATCAAGAATACACTCTTTCACCATATGGCCACATATCTCGACAATACTCTTGTAAGTAGAGGTTAAGGCAAAGGGACCCAAAAGCCATGTACCCGCGTGTAAACCCGCGGGTCGACGCCAGCTTCATCAGCGTCCACTACTTTGAAAAGCGGAACTGGACATCCTAAGGTAATGATAGTGAGTCAGAAGTATTATGATTCTCTGACGGACGGGCACTCAGCATAGAGCCATCCCCTCCAAGTCTCACGCGCTTCACGCCGCTCATATTTCCAGAGTTGTCCTGCTTTGTGGACTCTTTGCGCTTATTACCCATATTCTAAAATAAAAAATATATATAAATAGTAATGATAAATATATATACACGAGAAAACGAGGTAATCCAAGAAAACAATAACAAACACACCGGAAGGAAACAAAGGAAGGAACTAACCTCGGAAAGAGGGGATCCGGAGAATGATCGCAAGGCTTCGAGTGAGAACAAGAAGAGCCGCAAGATGACCCAGAATCGCTGGAAGAACCTACATAACAAAGAAAATATGAAATTGAGTAGAAAATTTTGACATATAAATAGAGCGAAAGTAAAGGACACCACAAATTGTGGGAGGATTTGGTTGAGGTTCCACATGATCCGAAGACCCACCTAAGAATGAACGATTTGACCCAGCAGGACTAAGAGAATCGAGCACATCACTAGGGTAATCTAGGGATTTTACCCTAGCACGAAAGGTTTCCGCCCTCAAAAAATTAACCGATGACACATGCAAACGTGGAGAAATCCATCAAGAGACATATGACACCTCGTTATCAAATACATGCAATGCGTTAGAGGAGGAACAAGTGCGTGCGGCGGATGATATAGCCGCGTCCCGTTTGGCCTTCTTGGAGATATTCTTCTGAAACCACTCACACTCATGCACATTAAGGTCTTCCTCGATCATATACGAAGGTGGTTTGCATCCCACGGGGTCGGATGGAAACGCCCCCTTAGAATGCGACATCCACCATTTCTTAAGAAAAAAAAGAAAAAAAGAGAAAGAAAGGAAAAAGGCTTGAGGTAATTATAAATTTGCACCTGCATCGCCGGAGAGCTGACGACAGGTCTTGAAACTTGAATCCTAGCGGGTTTCCTGCCCTAAGAAGGGGGCTTGGCGCTCTTCTTCTTCAACTCATTCCTTATAGTCTTATACCCCTCCGGTGGATCCCAAGAAGTTACCAACGGTTCCAAGGGACAATCCTTAGTACTGGGTTTAAAACCATGTTCTTCTGCTATTTCTTCATTCAGATTAACATCACCAGACACATGCAACCACTTAAGATCATCATAAATCAATTGGGGAAGGAGAGCCGCATGGCGCAAAATGTAATTTAACACGCAACGACGAATAAAATCCTGATATTCGTGAGCCGCCTTAATAACGTCTAAGAGTACTTCCGAGACATGATATTGTAAAGAAATATTGATCCCGCGATCGCTTAAACGAGTTGCAGTCTTGGAAAAAAAGTGGTCAAAGCTAGCACAAACCGCTTGAATATCAGAGTCAAACGGAGGAGGGAAATTGGAAGGAACCCCTTGGTCGAACGTCGATTCGTGCGATTAGGATTATAAGACATCTCCATAAATTTACCAGTGTAAAGTCCAGGAAGATATCCAGGCAATACCACCATCACCGAATAAAAATCCGATGCAGAAAGAACCTGCTAGGAGTTCAACATTGTACCCTCCAGCGGGGATGTAAAGTCATAATGCACGCGCAGGTTCAGAGTGATCATCGTGATAAGGAAAGAGTTTAAAGTCCTTGGATACATCCATGAAATTCATTATATCATCCTTGATCTTATTTCCCTTACCACTCCAAAGAGTTATTCACGGATAACTATAAGTAGCCGGAACCATGGTAATAGTACCATCTGCTTGCTTGACCTTCTCTTCGCGGTGAACCTCCAACTGATGATCTTCATGGTTGTACCCGGGGAGGTGATCCCAGGCCCACGCCTGAATAAACTAAGCAGGAATAAAAGTCTTATCCTTATGAATTCCGTCCACCCGACAGATGTCATGACAGAGTAAGTCCAATTTACTATACAAACCCCCACAAGAAAAAAAAGTGTGAACATGATACACCCAACGACAAGAAATCCGCATGACATCGCGCTTATATCTGACTGCCTCCCGGTGAAGAGATGCGTTTATTGCATCCTCGATGCCCGCTGACCTGATAATATCTAAGCAGTCGGGGCTGGAGAAGATGTATCTCACACAATAATTCTATACGGGCTGCATTACGGAAGTAGAGCAGAACTCGATAGAGGGAAGAAGATAATCACCGCGGTGAATATCCATGTGCATAACCTTTTTGAATGAATAGAGAGGTGGCTCATCCGACTCAGGATGCATAAACCATCCGGGTAAAGGAGGATACATCAACACATGAATTAAGAATGCGGGGGACGAGCTTATCATCTATAGGAAGCACACTCTGGCCATTACTAAGAACCCATGGTCTCAAGGAGCCCTTTAGAATGACATTCCCCAAAAGCTCTTCGATTATATAGGAATCACTGTCCCCAGGCTTTGGCAGCATCGACGCATCCCTATATCCCCAGTCTCACCTTCTTGAATTTATTTACTCACTTCCTCCTTTGACTCCTCCTCCTCAGACGTGTTGCTTCTAGAAAAATCATTTTGTTAGAGCATTGCTCGGTCGAACTCGCATGTGTTGCTATCTCAAGCATGTTTGTCAAGTTTAGTTGTCAAAACTATATGTCTTGATTTCTAGACTACTTATAGCTAAGTCTCGGTTTAGGACAGTTTAGTGTAGTTGAGCAGCAGATTCCATTGCGATTATCTTATGAAGACGAAGAATTACTCAAGGAACCAGTGGAACTTCATCCGACTAAAAGGTATGTGGAGACTTGAACTTATCTATCACTCAAAAGTCTATCTACTCTATCTCCTACTCTTGAGACAAAGTCGTATAAGTATGATAGTTTTCATACATACACATTTGCTATTTTGAGCCGAGTTTACTCGCCTATCTTTTTCTCGAAATATGTGTTGGTAAGCTTTCTCTTTAACCACCTTTCATCTTTACCCGTGACGAAAGTCATGATGACGTTTCAATATTGAAAATAACTTTGATGACGATAGTTGTGAATAACGAATGTTATAACATTATACAAGAATGTTTCAATGATTGAAATGTAGAGTTGAGATTACGTAACCAACTATGGATATAAGCATATATAGTGTGTTCGCACATTAGTATATAAATCCATGTGTCAGAAACCAAGTGTGTGCATGCGGTATTGGTGAAGGAGACTGGTTGGGTACGCGCACCCATACGCGTACCAGCGGAAGTATTCGAACCGAATATTTCTGTCGAGTTTGTAAGTTTGAAAACTGTTAAACCAGTCACCTTAGGTACGCATACCCGTACGCGTACCCACAGAAGTTTTCAACCGAAAATTTCTGCTGAGTTTCTAAACTCAAATCCGGTAGCCATGGTACACGTAACCGTACGCGTACCCAAGATGGTTATATTTCTCAAATCGGAAGATCATGAACTTAAAAAATAAATCATTAAGTAATGCAATCTTCGTAAATCGTGGCTATATTGTTCATGAATTTATTCAAGTGAATCAAACTAATTTTGTTTCAATTGTGTCTATTCATAAAGACCTAAGCAATTGAACAACTCTTCAACTAGTTCGTATGAGTCATTTGAACTAGTTATGTGAAGAAGATGAATACGGTTTATATGGAAGTACTCATATGGATAAACATTGGTTAACTATTTGTGAACCACCTAAGTGTACACGTTTAGGTACGGTTACTCAAACCTAAATGAAATACATTTCATTTGTGTGTGACAAGCTAAGTTTCGATCTAACGGTCGAAAGATATTAGCTTGGTTAAATCAGGTTTTTCATCTAACGTTGAATATTGAATGCTTTGTTACCAAGGTAACTTGGAATGCAAACCTTGATTTGAAAACTATATAAAGGAGACATCTAGCAACTGGAAAAACTAATCCCCACACTTCCTATGTGATACTAGTTGGTTTTGCTAGAGTCGATTCTCCTTTAACCTTAGGTTTCTTCTCGAGACCCTGTAGGTTAACGACTGAAAGACTTCATTGGTATTGTGAAGCCAGACGTAACTACTTCTCTTGTAGTTGAGCGATATGATCTTTCCATTTACTATCGTACGAATTCAATTGAATAATTGAATTGAGATTATATCTCCGATAAGACAAGATAAAAAGAAATCACAAACATCTTCGTCTCATCGTTTGTGATTCCGCAATATCTAGTTTCGCTACCATACGATTTATATTATTTCGAGGTGATTGATAATTCTAGGCTGTTCTTCGAGAATATAAGTCCGGGTTATCAATTGGTTTCTGTTCACCTTGATTTTATCAAAAGACGGAACAAAATTATTAGGTTTATCTATGGGAAACAGATTTATATATCATTGTAGACTTTTCTGTGTGATACAGATTTGTTTATTAAGGTCTTCGACTTTGGGTCGTAGCAACTCTTGGTTGTGGGAGAGATCAGCTAAGGGAATCAAGTGCGTAGTATCCTACAGGGATCAGAGACGTAAGGAGCGTAACTGTACCTTGAATCAGTGTGATATTGATTAGGGTTCAACTACAGTCCAGACCGAAGTTAGTTTGTAGTAGGCTAGTGTCTGTAGCGTCTTAATACAGTGTGGTGTTCAATCTGGACTGGGTCCCGGGGTTTTTCTGCATTTGCGGTTTCCTCGTTAGCAAAATTTCTGGTGTCTGTGTTATTTCTATTTCACATCATATTTTGTTATATAATTGAAATATCACAGGTTGTGCGTTAAGATCAATCAATTAAAATATCCAACCTTTGGTTGTTGATTTAAATTGATTGGCACTTGGATATTGGTCTTTGGTACCATCCAAGTTTATCTCTCTAGTATTTAATAAAGACTCGCAGACTTCCATTTGCTTGAGTATAGATCAAATCGAGAGATAGAGATATTAACTCTTTGATATACTTTTATCTAGTTTGAGTCTGACTGTCTAGTTGATTCTCTAGAGAGTATATTGGAGTTAGTCCATGCAGATTGCTAATCGAAATATTGGGTGAGGTTGTTAGACCCCCGCTTTTTCAATTGGTATCAGAGCAGGCAAACACGTTCAAGACCTCAAAAGTCTGTGTTTGTAGCGATCTGACTCTATGGACAGAGGTACTATCTCTGATAAACGCGTCACCAGAAATAAAGACAATGTTTCTAATAGGTCTATCAAAGAGAAAGATCCGTCAGTCTTGGTTATAGACGAACCTAGTATTCAAATGAAACAGACCAGTACTGACATGTGTTATCCTGATGAATCTGACTCTGTTGCTTAAGAGGAAACATCTAGAGAGAGTAAACTAATTATAAATCTTGTTAGAATTCAAGATGATAGATTCGAACAGTTAAAAAAACATGTCAATGTCCTTCTTGGTGTAGTAAAAGACTGTGGCTCCCGTGAAAATGCCTCTTATAAGGAAAAACCTGAAGTTCGATCAACTCGTATCTTACTTGAGGAAAAAATTAAAAAGGATGCTTTAGAAATTGAACATCTCTTGAGTAAACTCTCCATTCAAGAATGTTCAAAAAGGTCCTCTATATCATCTACTTCTACACAAACTGAAAGATCTCCAGTTTCAGAAGTAACTTAAGATTCTCTTCCCACTGAAACTGATGCACAAAGGATTCACACATCAATTGGAAGAGAGAAATCTCCAAACAATAATGTTAGGTCTTCAATCTCTAATCACTTCTGTGATCAGAAAGTGTGTCTCTTTTGTGAATCAAAAGGGCATAGAGTGCAAACGAGGAAACCCAAGTTGAAAAACAAATCGCTAATTCAACTTCAACACACCTTAGATTTGATTCTTAAAGGTTTAACTGACATTCGAATGTCTAAACCAATTGGTTTTTGTACACGTCCTGTGTTTCCTACCAGGAAAGTCAGTTCAATGAGTTCCTCAAATGCACAAAAATAGAATAGACCTGTTGACAAATATCGTCCAAGAAGAACTCATATTCTCTCTCCTGTCAGAAATGGAGATAATGATAACCCTGATGTGTGAAACTTGCATCAAGTGAAGAATGCAAATATGAGAAGATGGATGACAACCTTAAATTGATTATTGAAGGATATAAGGAAATCATCAACAGGCTGACTGCTCCATCTAGACAACACTCATCAGGTAAGAATCCTCACTATGTGTCGTATTATGATTATAGTAAGTTTTATGATAATTTTTCACATCATGGCAGCCTTCCTCTAAAATACATAAGGAATAGATTTAACCAAAAAAAATATTTATTTGATGAGCTAAAAGCTCATACTTGTGCCACTTAATCACAAGGTTGAAATCTCTCACACAAAAAATCCTGGTTGAGAGATATGCTCAGGTATACTTGTTGGCAATGGTATTTTCGGTTTCTCAAGCTATTTTCTTATCGTCTTTAACATGAGTATCTTTGCGAAAATTGTTGCACAAGTATTTGTTTTTACTGTGATCAGTTTTTTTTTTTTTTTTTGGTTAAACTTGGTGTTACTCTTGTACTCTAAAATTGCTTCTCTTATGAGACATTTGTTTTGGAGTCTTTTTGATTCCCTCATGGCAAATAGTTTTCTGCAAAGTCGTGTGCAAATGACTCTTGTCCTTCGTTTGGGTCAACATTGATCTCGTACGGGCTACCCATGTGTTTGGCACGAATCAATTAAGGAAACCCTAAAAAACTTCTTCCCTAAGAAACCTTTAAGTACTCGATCTTGTAGGATCAGAATCTCGTAACAGTACAGCAGCGTCGCAAAACAACTTCAGAAACGAAATAATAAACGACGTCAGCTAAATCATGAGAAAAATGTGATGGTCCTGAGAAAATTAGAGAGTTTGCGAGATTAACATTTGTAAGGCTGTGAGAATGTCGCAATCTATATCTGAAAATAAAGGACAGATTAGTTGTCATCCACTATGTAATTCCCTATAAATAGCCGTTCAGTTGTAAAGGAAAAGGGAAAGATCTTTTCTGAGGGAGAAGTAAGTAAATAGGAGAGAGAAAATCTAGAGCAGTGGTTATTCTTTATTCTTTTATATTTTCTTGTAAGATTGTTCAACGATTGATCAATAAAATTAAGATTGTTAATCTAAAATGAGTTGAATGTTCATGAAATCTTATGAGGGGTGTAGTGTAGGAATTCCTGCAACTACATAATGGCGCTAGAAACAGGGAGGCTGAAGATTGAAAGTTGAAGATTGTTGTTGAGATTGTTCAAATCAAGAAAGTGATTAAACAAATTAGTGAACCAGTTAAAAGAAAAATGATTAGAGTCAATGAAGATGACAAAAGATTGGAGTGTAATATGATAACAAAAACAATGATTAATGAATTCCATAGAAACATCAAAGGAAGGATACTTAAACGAGATTTTGAAGGAAGGAAGGTTATGGCGGTAGAAAAGACATCACCCTTGAAAGATTGGGAAAAGCAAAAAATCACATTCATGGCGACAGAAATACCAAAAGAAAATTTGAACCACACATCTCCATTGGTTATTACGGTACCTATTGCGCGAAAAAGAAGGGGACAACAACAAAATCCACGTAAGAATGAACATTGAACAGAACTTTAGTCGATACATGAAGTTCAGTGGATATAATATTTTATCATGCGTTTAGGGGAATGGGATTTAAAGATGAAGAAATGTCCAGTTCAACATATCTTGTTCATGGCTTTGGAAAATCCTCAACAAAACCTAAAGGAGAAATAGTGGTACGAATTCCACTAGGAGAGATCGAAACACACGTGACACTATGCGTGGTGGATATGGAGTCGCCATATAATATGTTGCTAGGAAGACCATGGATACATGTGATAAAAGCTGTAGTATCAACGTTGCATCAATGTATTAAATTCCCCACACCAAATAGAATAGGTGAAATCAGAGGAGATGTTGACAATGCGAAATTAGGTCATCAAATTGAAGTAAATCATTATGAAGGACGAGCAAAAAAGAAACAATTTCGCAGAAAGTTGGCAAAGGAGGCAAAGAAAGAAGAAGAATTTAGAGTGTACACAATAAGGGGAAAAGAAGGCAGGGGAATACCCAGCGAAATTTCGGAAGAAGGAGAAGGACCTGTGAAAACAATAAAAGAACCAACACCAATGGGAGAACCCAAATCCAGTTACACTGCCGTAGAACCAAAAAAAGAAGTAAACGTTGGGACTATAGAAGAACCTCTAATATTGAGAATTGAACCAAGATGGATGTAGAAGAAGAAGAAGAAAAAACTGTTAACCTTTTGCGAGAATATAAAGACATTTTCGCAGGGAGCATGGATGAGATACCAGGAATAGATCCATCAATTGCATGTCACAAGTTGGATATTAACAAGAATGTGAGACCATTTAAACAAAGAATAAGAAAAATCGCAACAGCCTACCATTCCCAAATAGAAGAAGAACTACAGAAAATGCTTGATGCAGGAATTATAAGAGAAGCTAAATACCCAGAGTGGATAGCGAACATGGTCATTGTTCCAAAGAAAAACAAAGGAATAAGGATTTGCATAGATTTCACAGATTTAAACAAATCCTGCCCTAAAGATAGCTTTCATTTACCAGATATTCCTCAAATGGTGAAATCAGCAACGGGAAATGATAGGGTATCGTCTTTAGATGGGTACAAAGCATATAACCAGATCCTCTCGCTGAAGAAGATCAAGAGCATACTGCTTTTTTCGCCCCTAGAGGTTTATATTGTTACACGAAAATGCCATTTGGTTTGCGAAATGCGGGAGCAACATACCAAAGAATGGTAGAGAAGGTGTTCGTGAAATGGATACACAAAACATTAGAAGTATACGTGGACGACGTGTTAGTAAAGAGTAAAGAAGCCAAAGACCATGTACAGGACCTGAGGGAGATTTTTGAACAAATGCGGCAGTATGACATTAAACTGAATCCTGATAAGTGTACCATTGGAGATGCATCGGGAAAAATTTTAGGCTACATTGTGTCAAAGGAAGGAATACAGGTTGATCCAGAAAAATTGCAAGCAGTTCGTGACATGCCAACACCAGCGACAATAAAAGATGTACAGAAGTTGAATGGACTTTTAGCTTCACTAGGGAGATTCATTTCGCGATCATCTGACAAATGCCAATATTTTTTCGATATACTCAAGAAGGGTGCGAAATTCAAATGGACTGATGAATGCGAAAAAGCTTTTCAAGGGATCAAAGAACATCTTATGAATACATCTATTTTACAAAAAGCAGAATCAGGAGAAGAATTATTAATCTATCTTGCGACGACGTCGCATGCATTAAGTGTCGTGTTATTGCGAATAGACACAGGAGTGGAGAAACCCATCTATTACATTAGCAAAACTTTTAATACTGCCGAGAAGAATTACTCAAAGATTGAGAAGCTAATCTTAGCATTAGTTTATGCATCATTTAAGCTCCGCATATATTTTCAAGCGCACAAAATAAAGGTATTAACAAAAGTACCAATTGAATCAGTGATGAAGAATTCAAAAAGATCAGGAAGAGTGGAGAGATGGAATGCACAAGTAGGCCACTTTGATATTAAATATGAAATTTTGTCTTCACCAAAATCACAAGTTGTTGCAGATTTCTTGGCAGAATTTCCTTTAGAAGAAGATGAAGCGGTGGTAGAAGAAATGATGGATATAGAAGAAGAACACGGAGATCCAAAAGACTTATTAACAGAACCAAATAGATGGGAGATATTGGTAGATGGATCATCAAATGGAGAAGGCAATGGAGTTGGAATTGTTTTAATTTCGCCAGAAGGAGTGAAGATGGCTTTTTCATTCAGATTGGAATTCGCATCCACTAATAACGAAACGGAATATGAAGCTGTGATACATGCCTTAAAGTTCGCAATAGAAATGAAACTAGAAAATGCCAGGATCACTAGTGATTCGCAGTTATTCGCCAAATAAAGGGAGAGTACACTACAAATGAACCATCCTTGAAGAAATACAAGAAGCTCGTTGAAGAATTGTCAGCGAAAATCCCAAAAATAAAATGGAGGCACATTTCAAGGAAGGATAACAGACTCGCAGACGCTTTTGCTTTCATCTCAAGCATGATGACAGATCCAACTGCGAGATGCATAAAAATACAGACACTTCTGTCACCATCAATCAATAAAGAAGAAGAAGAAGTGAACGTGATGATAATAGACGGTGGAGAAGAAGAACAAACGAACAATATCGCAGATTGGAGAACAGAACTTCATGCATATTTGGCGAAAGGAGAAACACCAAGAAATAGATTGGAAGCACACAAGTTAAAAAGCCGCGCAACAAATTATGAATTAAGAGATGGGCTCTATACCGAAAATCCTTTAATGGACCATCACTCAGATGTTTGACACGAGAAGAAGGAGAAAAGGTGCTAAAAATGTTACATAGTGGGGATGCTGGCAATCATAGGGGGGAAGATCTTTGGCACATAGAGCAAAAATGCAAGGCTATTGGCCATACATGCACGAAGATGCAAAACAAATATCAAGACGTTGCGAAGATTGTCAGCGGCATGGAAAGAAAATACATGCACCTGGAGCACCATTGTCATCTTCAACCAGTGTGTGGCCTTTTGGAAAGTGGGGCTTAGATATTGTGGGGCCATTTTTACCAGGATCTGGACAAAGAAGATACTTAATAGTCGCAACAGATTATTTCACAAAATGGACAGAAGTGAAGGCAGTACACATATTCGCGACAAAGATATCTTTACATTCATATTCGAAAATATCATTTGCAGATTCGGAATTCCTGCGCAGTTGGTATCTGATAATGGGAAACAGTTTGAAGGACAGAACATAGAAATGTTACTTAATGCATTTAAGATAAAATGTGGAAAGTCTACTCCTTTGTATCCACAAGCTAATGGGCAGGCAGAGGCAACAAACAAACAATTGCAGATATATTAAAGAAGAAATTAGAAGGACATCATAGAGCATGGTGCGAACAAGTACATAATGCAGTATGGGCTTATAAACTAGAAGAGAAGCTACTGGAATGTCACCTTTTTGTTTAACATGGAGTTGAAGCGGTGTTACCAACAGAAGTTGTTATTCCGACAACAAAGAGAGAAGCTTGGGAGAAAAATCTTAGTGCGGGTTTGATCTTAAGCAAACTTGATGAATTAGAAGAAAAAAGAGAAAGAGCTTTACAACATATGGAGAATTATCAGCGAAGATTAGCCCGAGAATATAATAAACGTGTCAAAGTACGCGAATTCCAACCAGGAGATTTAGTTCTGCGAGAGACACCAATATATCAGCGAGAAAATGGTGGAAAGTTAGCGAAAAAATGGGATGGACCTTACATCATTAAGGAGATAGTTGGAAAGGAGCTTATAAATTAATGGATCCAGAAGGTAGAGATGTTGGTCATAGACTTGACAGACCATGGAACAGATTGTACTTAAAAAGATATTATCCGTAAGAAGCTTTGAGAAGTTATGGATTCTGAAAGAATAGTTGCGAGATTATTCATATCAAAACAAGATCATGATGTGCGAAACTTTCGCAGAGATAATCATAGAACAATGACATAAAAGAAAGGGGCGAACCTTTATGGCGTACACCCTAGTTCGCGAATAAAATTTCGCAAGAGGCAAATGTAAGACCTAAAGTACGTCATATAAGGGGGTACCTGTTGCATGGCTCAGGGAAAGGCTACACCGCCACCGGAACCTGAGTCATGGAGATTTGGGGTCAATAAAGCCCATCCGGGAGAGGCACCTTGGATTCTCAGCTTAAGCATATGACTTAGGTTGGGCGACTAAGGTAATAAGGACTCTCCCAAGGAGTGCAGAATCTGATCAAGGCGCCGAGGTACACGGTTGAGTCAAGAGTGCCAGGGGCGTCTGGAGCGTACCTTGCCATTCTTGACAAGTCTTGGCTTATACTGCACTCGGCCCGAAGAAAACCCCACTTAGGGTGCAGTCTCGTAACCATAAACCCTATAGGTAAAAGGGATAAGAGGCTGCGAAAAAACTGGTTGTTGTTAAGACTGGAGGGGGAGACCTTGTATGGTAGAAGTACGCCTCCTTGAAGGGGCAACCAGGGGGAGATAAGGGCGGCACCCTCCATTAGGGAGCTGATAAGTGTCTTAAGACGCAAATGTCATGAGGCTTTTTACTCGCAAGGGTATTAAGGCTTGTCATTTGTGCAACAATCCTGAAGAGGCAATAATACTAGAGAAAAAGATAAGACGAGATCAATGGGTTTTCGCATGAAAGTGCGAAGACGTCCTGCGATTTCGTCGCAAGACGACAATGTAATGGGGCTTTATTTTCGCAAATATATAGTTAGGCCTATCATATTGTCGCAACATTCCTGAAGAGGCAATAATACAAAAGAAAAAGTTAAGGCAAGATCAATGGGTTTTTGCATGAAAGTGTAAGGACGTCCTGCGATTTTGTCTCAATGACAAGAGGTGGCATAATAAGACCTTTAATTAGGAAGGAAAAATAATACCACATGACAAAATAAAATATTTATAAGTATTCATAACAAACCATTTCTCGAGAAAGATAATGAGAGGCAAGTATGGGAATCAGTAAACAAGAGGCATTATCGTTCTCGACCAGCAAAATACTAAAAGAGAAAATTAATTCCAAAGTTGGTTGAAGAATATTATTCGCAAGAAATAATAAATATGAAACAATTCAAGAAGATAGAACTAGACAAGAAGATCATGCTTCAGTATTAATTCCAGTAGAAGGAGATAATGGACGCTCTTCGCCAATGTTCTCATTATCGCCAACCTCTTCTTCATTTCGATTCTGATCTTCACCAACAATAATTCCTTTGAGAGGGACTTCTTTTTCGCCGCCACCTTGATTATCGCCAGCAGTTACTTCTTTAGAAGATACTTCTTTTTCGTTTTCATCTTGATTAGCACCAGCAGCTGCTTCCTTAGAAGGGATCTCTTCTCCATCTTCCAAAAGACTATTCTCTCCACCACTTTAATAATCATAATCACTATCAGCAGGACGAGGAATTTCATCATCATCTACTTCCAAAGGTTCGATTGATGTAGGAGGAAGAGATTTGGACAATAAAATATCATTTACAAGGACTTCAGCCCGAAGATGAACTTGACGAAGAAGTGCTCTCTGATGATTCCTATCTTGAATATCCTTAAAGTAAGCAAGATAATCAAGTCTTCTTTCTGCTCGGTCGCGAGAACCAGTAAGGACAGAGAAGAGTAGTGCATTTTCTTTGCGAATTTTGGCATATTTAGCCTCCAAAATAGAAATGGAGGAATAAAGATTTTTCTCAGACTCTGCGAAAAGTAGAATACAAAATTTCAGTAAGATGAAGAACTCAGAAAGATATGACAAGATAGTTAGGGCAGTCAAACTATTATGACTACCTTCCTTTTGCGAAATAAGGTGTCGAATCAAGGTCAGACAACTATTCTCCCAACGGTCCATCGCATCATCAAATTTATCTCCAACTAAACCTTTAAGTCGAGACTGAAGATTTTTCTCTTTAGAAATAAGAAAGGAATTTTTCTTCGCAAGAGAAGAATAAGATTCTTCTAATTTGGAATATTGTTCTTTAAGTTGGTTTGCCTTTACACTTAAAGCTATTCTACCTTGAATGAGTGTATCTCTTTCAGCCATAGATGACTCTGTTACTTCTTTAAGTTCATTTCTCAAAGAGCGAAGAGATTTTTCTTGGTCATCACATACTTTCTGAAGAATGCTAAGTTGTTGCGAAGATATCGCCATCTTGTTTAAACAAATTCGATTCTCTTGAGATAGAGTTTTATTCTCATATGATAAAGATTCCATCCCTAGATTAGCTTTATTTAAAGAATAAGAGAGGCGAGATATTTCATTACTTAATAAATCTTTCCTCCGAACTAATTGGGTATTTTCATTAGTAAGATTATTTATATGATCAACAGAGTATGAATATAGGTTATCTAATTGGTTATATTGACCCATCAAAATATCTTTATCAACACGGGCTTCTTCAACATCAGATTCAAATTGATATCTCTCCATTATTCGTTTCTGGTTTAAGGCTTAACATGAGAAAGAGGGATTTCAAGGATAATTAAATATGGAAAGGATAAAATCATTAGAAAGGCAAATTGAAGACACAGATAAGGAAATCATACCTCTTAGTTCATCAGTCTTCTTGCGAAGATTTTCCCGATCCAGCGAAATATTCTGGAGCTTTTGATTTTCGAGACGAAGAGCATTACACTCGTTTTCCAAAGATGTCTGCGAAGCAGCTCTGTCAGAGCCAAAATACTTACTCAGAATTTCGAAAATACCAGACTTGACAGGATCAATGGGAGACTTCTTGCCATCATCCAGGACCTCAGACAAAACTTTGAAAGCAATATCTATTCCTTCCACGGTTTTTTTCGAAAAAGGAAGAGGCTCAGGTAGATAACTGGCAATGATAGAAGGTTGAGAAACATTATCAATGGGAAGAGAAGAAGTTTCATTCACAGAAGGATTAATAAGGGGGGTTTCAATCATTGAAAGGTCAGTTGAAGAAATGAAATCTGAGGCAACCTTTTCGCGATTTGAAGATAATGGTTTAACTTGCGAAGATGTCGCAGGAGATTTTGAAGAGATAAGTAAGTGGAATGGAACAGAGGTTTCAACGGTTTTAAGGTGGCGAGATTTCTTGAGAGGTTTGTTAGCATCCTTATCACCCTGCGAATCACAGTCCTAAGAAACAGAGGCAACAATATTGTTATTATAAAAGAATAATGTTTCTTACTACCTTCTGATTCGCAGACTTTCTTTTGTTTACAACAATCTTATGCTGCGATTTGGGAATATTAGGGTTCTGAACCGTAAGTTTGGTGTTAGAGGCGTTTTTGCTGAAATAAAAAAGTATGGGAATCACATAAGCAGCATCATCAAATAAGGCAGTAAGCAAGATCAATTTCAGCAAAACCCATAAGAAAGAAAAAAGAAAACTAACCTCGATGAATCCATGGAAAACACCAGCATGGAGATTAATTCGTAAAAATTAAAAAGGAAGAAAGTTACGAACAGTGAAGATCTACAGAGGGAACAGTATGGAGATGGAGAAGAAATTAAAAAGGACTAAAAGAAGAAGAAAGAAGAAAAAGTTGCAATGGAAGAATTTATGGAAGAACAATAGAGTTGCAGAGATGAGAGAATAAAAAGAGAAGAGAAAGTAAAAAGAAAATGGAAAGAAGAGTAAGAAGAATATATAGAGAAAAATTTTTTTTACTCGAAGAAATAAACACCATTAATGTGAAAAGACGTGAGCGGTTAAAAAGCAGCGGTTACAGAAGACGTGTCAAAAAATAAATGGAAGAAAGGATACGTGTGATAAATGCAGAATATGAAGAGATGGACATTTGCGGTATTTCTCACATCATTCTCTACTTCGCAGAGAAGATATGAGAAGAGGCAAGATGTAGGATCAGAATCTCGCAATAGTAATGCCTCAGCGAAATTATTAACAACACAACACAACAGCGTCGCAAAAAAACTTCAGAAACGAAATAATAAACGACGTCAGCTAAATCATGAGAAAAATCACCATTGATTTCCTGCAACTACAGATTGTTAATCTAAATCAATGGTGATTTTGCAAAGGGATTTCTTGAGAAAGGCTTCGGTTTCGAATCAAAAGGGAGGAAGAAAAGAACTCTGGTAGAAGATGGTGTACCCAATGCCTCATGCTACTATGCATACTCACATCAAGATGTTGAGACCGAGGATATGGTTTCTGCTGAAGTGGTTCATGATTTTCTTAAATATTTTGAGAAAACAAAGCTGCAACTTGTTGATACTATGAAGGATCTTTATGTGATTAGAACTGAGTTGAAAAAGGTTACTATTGACCTTGGTCTCATAAATTCACATGTTAAAGGACTTCTCAATGAGGATATCTTCTCTGAAGATGCAGTTGATGATATGAATCGCAAGCTCAAAGGTCTCGAAACCCGTGAAGCTGTCGAACGTGAACTTTGATGCAGCTTATGATCAGTTTTCTGGAAGACATTGTTTTTGTTTTTATTTTTCTAGGAAACTTCTTAAGAGAATTTTTATTCTTGTTTTTTTTTAAGAAGGATAACTAGGGTTTGGAATAGCCATTATTGTGAGTACACATAGCTATGTCCAACGTTTTCATCTTGCAATGTTTTTAGATTTATTTATTTAAATTCTAAAGTGATTTGGAAGATGATGTTTGTGGTATTAATCTTTATGGTTTTATATATTGCAATATGTTATGGGATATGTGTGTTTGCGTCCGTGAACTATTATTGTCCCATACGATGTCAAAAGTTATCTCTTTCATATGTCGATATTCATGTATTGATACAAGATCGATGAACTTTTGACAAACAAAAGTTAAGCCTATTATGTCAATTCTTTGATGGAAGATAGGTTAAAATCTTTTGTTTACAAAGATTATGTCTATTATATGTCGTTATGCAAATAGTAATGAAGATATAATGAATCTTTGTATATTCCGCAGTATTGATCTTCCCTGATCCATATTTTATGTATATACTGTGCGGCTCCATAAGTCTTCTTATGTGATCATTTCCAACTAAACAAATCATAGATTCGTTTGTGATTAATTTGGTTGTGTATTCTGATTAAATTAATCATGGGTTCTCTTGTGACTAGTTTAATTGAGAATTTTTGGGTACAAAATCATTTTGTGGTTTTTGGTGTCCAAAGAAGTCCTTCTTTTCTTGTAAAAGTAAGGTCGCTCTTGTTGTTCTTTCGGGAATGATATCAAATGGGGGAGAGTTATTTTGAACTTGCGCTTAATTTCCATATCTTTGTGGGGAGTGCGGCTGTGGAATATTTTAGGGGTTATCTTATATCTTTATAAACTCCTTGATGAATGCATTTAGCTTCGGCTTTATGATTGCATCTAAACAAGTTGATATGTACTTTTCTTTGGTCTTGAAGCATCTCCGTAGAAATTTCATTAGGATCCCGTTTTCGTATCTTTGCCAATTTTATTGACAAAAAGGGGGAGAATTAATATTTAGTTCACACTACAAATACATATGGTTTACGTGTTTTACAGTTCATTATGTAAGGGGGAGTGGTTTTCATGTTGAGATTAAAGTATTGACTAAGGGGGGAGTGATACGTATCACCATAATATTGTTGTCGAAGTTGTGATATAAGAACTTTGATACTCTGTAATAATACTATGACACTGTATAACAATGATCGAGAGCGTTTGTTTTCTCATTGTTATAGCTACGGATCTTCAACAACTATGATGCTGAATTGAACATCTATGCAATCATGGGAGTACTTGGAAAAAACGAATTTTTCGAGTAATGTTGAAGCACCAAGGAGATCAAGCATGTGGACGAGAAGCTACAAAGTTTTATTTATTTTATAATCCATATGTATTGATAGTTTTGCCACTAAAATTGACAAAGGAGGAGATTGTTAGAGCATTGCTCGGTCGAACTCGAATGCGTTGCCATCTCAAGCATTTTTGTCAAGTTTAGTTGTCAAAACTATATGTCTTGATTTCTAGACTACTTATAGCTAAGTCTCGGTTTAGGAAAATTTAGTGTAGTTGAGCTCCAGACTCCATGGCGATTATCTTACGAAGACGAAGAACTACTCAAGGAACCAGTGGAACTTCATCCGACTAAAAGGTATGTGGAGACTTGAACTTATCTATCACTCAAAAGTCTATCTACTCTATCTCCTACTCTTGAGATAAAGTCGTATAAGTATGATAGTTTTAATATATACACATTTGCTATTTCGAGACGAATTTACTCGCCTATCTTTTTCTCGAAATATGTGTTGGTAAGCTTTCACTTTAACACTATTCATCTTTACCCGTGACGAAAGTCATGATGACGTTTCAATCTTGAAAATATCTTTGATGACGATAGTTGTGAATAACGACTATTATAACATTATAGAAGAATGTTTCAATGATTGAAATGTAGAGTTGAGATTACGTAACCAACTATGCATATAAGCATATATAGTGTGTTCTCACATTAGTGTATAAATCCATGTGACGGAAACCAAGTGTGTGCATGCGGTACTAGTGAAGGAGACAGGTTCGGTACACGCACCCATACGCGTACCAGCGGAAGTTTTCGAACTGAAAATTTCTGCTGAGTTTGTAAGTTTGCAAACTGTTAAACCAGTCACCTTAGGTACGCATATCCGTACGCGTACCCACAGAAGTTTTCGACCGAAAATTTCTGCTGAGTTTCTAAACTCAAATCCGGTATCCATGGTACATGTACCCGTACGCGTACCCAAGCTGGTTATATTTCTCAAATCGGAAGATCACGAACTTAAACAATAAATCATTAAGGAATGCAATCTTTGCAAACCGTGGTTATATTGTTCACGAATTAATTCAAGTGAATCAAAACGATTTTGTTTCAATTGTGGCTATTCATAAAGACCTAAGAAATTGAACAACTCTTCAACTAGTTCTTATGAGTCATTTGAACTAGTTATGTGAAAAAGATGAATACGGTTAATATGGAAGTACTCATATGGCTAACCATTGGTTAACTTTTTGTGAACCAACTAAGTGTACACATTTAGGTACGGTTACTCAAACCTAAATGAAATACATTTCATTTGTGTGTGACAAACTAAGTTTTGATCTAACGGTTGAAAGATATTAGCTTCGTTAAATCAGGTTTTTCATCTAACGGTGAATATTGAATGCTTTGTTACCAAGGTAACTTGGATTGCAAACCCTGATTTGAAAACTACATAAAGGAGACATCTAGAAACTGGAAAAACTAATCCCCACACTTCCTATGTGATACTAGTTGGTTTTGCTAGAGTCGATTCTCCTTTAACCTTAGGTTTCTTCTCGAGACCCTGTAGGTTAACGACTGAAAGACTTCATTGGGATTGTGAAGCCAGACGTAACTACTTCTCTTGTAGTTGAGTGATATGATCTTTCCATTTACTATCATACGAATTCAATTGAATAATTGAATTGAGATTATATCTCCGATAAGACAAGATAAAAAGAAATCACAAACATCTTCGTGTCATCGTTTTTGATTCCGCAATATCTAGTTTCGCTACCATACGATTTAGATTATTTCGAGGTGATTGATAATTCTAGGCTGTTCTTCGGGAATATAAGTCCGGGTTATCAATTGGTTTCTGTTCACCTTGATTTTATCAAAAGACGGAACAAAATTATTAGGTTTATCTATGGGAGACAGATTTATCTATCATTGTAGACTTTTCTGTGTGATACAAATTTGTTTATTAAAGTCTTCGACTTTGAGTCGTAGCAACTCTTGGTTGTGGGTGAGATCATCTAAGGGAATCAAGTGCGTAGTATCCTGTAGTGATCAAAGACGTAAGGAGCGCAACTGTACCTTGAATCAGTGTGATATTGATTAGGGTTCAACTACAGTCCAGACCGAAGTTAGTTTGTAGTAGGATAGTATCTGTAGCGGCTTAATACAGTGTGGTGTTCAATCTGGACTAGGTCCCGAGGTTTTTCTTCATTTGCGGTTTCCTCGTTAACAAAATTTCTGGTGTCTGTGTTATTTCTATTCCACGTTATATTTTGTTATATAATTGAAATATCACAGGTTGTGCATTAAGATCAATGAATTAGAATATCCAACCTTTGGTTGTTGATTTAAATTGATTGGCAGTTGGATATTGGTCTTTGGTACCATCCAAGTTTATCTCTCTAGTATTTGATAAAGACTCGCAGACTTTCATTTGCTTGGGTATATGTCAAATCGAGAGATTGAGATATTAACTCTATGATATACTTTTATCTAGATTGAGTCTGCATGTATAGTTAATTCTCTTGAAAATATATTGGATTTAGTCCATACAGATTGCTAATCGAAATATTGGGTGAGGTTGTTAGACCCCCGCTTTTTCACAGTTGACATGACACGAGTGTGGAAGGTACAAAAAAAGATAAAAGAAGAAAAAACACGATGGGTGTGAAAAACAAAGAGTGGATTTAACGAAATATATATATATATATATATAGGAGATCTTTAGAGAGGGACATGGCAGTGAAAGTTGAAATAACTGAAAGGACCCCTGACATGTCGCGGAGATGCCAACTGTCAGAGTGAACGTGAGGTCGATAAGGGCAGCCTTTCTTCCCGCTCCTAGGGGGATCCTGGGGGACTAATGTTGATACATGAAAATAATTACCCTTCGATAGGGCTTGGGCCCCCCCAAAGAGAAGACAAACCCACTAGGCAAATGGTGACTCGGGGACTAAAGTCCAAGTATAATAGGGGGAGTAGTAAGGACAAAGAAGGAATTAATGAGAAACTAGGGGTCAAAGTAAGGGGAATGACAACAATAGTTAATAGGAAAGTTCCAATGACACGTGGTGTGATGTTGTGGGAAGAAGGGATTTTGGGAAAAATTTATAAAAGGATGGACATAGTACAATGGAAAGCAAGTTCTCTCTCATACTATTCTAAGAAAATATGTAGTCATTGTTATGACCAGAACGTATATGACTTATATCATCTTTACCTCTTATCGGGAGACATTTCTTCAATTTCCTTGCAAATCACTAATGTAGTTGGGTTGATTGAAATTGCATGTAATAGATCATCTAACTATTTTTTTCAATTGGATTGTGTGTCTTCACCCTACTCTTTTAGGGGTGAGCATTTAACCCATTATCCGCGGGTTTAACCGGGACCAACCGTATTTTTTCGGATGGATCGGACCGTTCACTAATGGGTTGGATGTGGATGAGATTTTTGAAATCCAACGGATTGCGGATTGGGCCGGGATGCAACCTTGAAAATCCGTTGGACATCCATACTCATTAGATTAAGGGCATTTATATAGTTTTTCGAAAATATATAGATAGTTTAGGAATTCTTAAGGTGTTTCCTTGGAGTGTTGTCCATGCCAATTTTATATTTGCATGCATATATAAAATGTGTAGGTTGTATAATAATTCATCTATGTTTGTTTTATTTTTTCGTTATATAATTTAACTAAAACAAATCCATTGCATTATCCTACCCAATCCGTTCATCCGTGCATCCATTGGATGCAAATTCGTTGGATGTTGGATTATATGTGGATGCCAAAGTTCAAATCCGTAAGGAATTGGATTGAATGCAGATGATGTAATACCCTGATTTCGGCAGTGGTTCGCCGATGGATTGGAATATAAGTAAAAGTTTGTCCTTTCCTAACACCGAGGCCTTTTCAGCCCAATTAGCTCCAGAGTTGGAAGAAAACTCTGCAGTTAAGCATGCTCGGGCAGGAGTAATCCAGGGATGGATGACCATCCGGGAAATTTCAGCCGGATTACTGCAGCGATGCCCGTTGAAAACCCTACACTGCCGGATAACTGCCCGTGCTCACACCTATTTAACGCTTTTTGTTTAGTCCCATGTTGGATCTACTTTTTTGACTTTGACTTCTACTTAAATGGGCCTAAGCCCATCTCCAGAAGAAATGTAATTTTAGCAATTACAGCTAGGGGTGAGCATTTGACCCGTAATCCGCGGATTTAATCGGGACCAACCGCATTTTTGCGGATGGATGCCCAATCTTTCACTAATGGATTGGATGCGGATGATATTTTTGGACTCCAACAGATTACGGATTGGGTCCGGATGCAACCTTGAAAATCCGTTGGACATCCATAACCGTTAGATTAGGGATATATATATATATATAGTTTTTAGATAATATATAAATAGTTTAGGAATTTTTAAGGCGTTTGCTTGGAATGTTATTCATGCACTTTTATATTAATCGACATATATAAAATGTGTAGGTTGTATAAGAAATCGTCTATGTTGGCTTTATTTTTTCATTACAAGTTTTAATTAAAACAAATCCATTGGATTATCCGTACCCAATCCGTTCATCCGTGCATCCATTGGATTCGGATGTCAAATTTGAAATCCGCGATTAATTGGATTGGATGCGGATAAGGTAAAAACCGGTCCATACCGGCCCATGCTCACCCCTAATTACAACTCAAAATTTTCATCTAACCGCCAAAATTTTGCGCTTAAAATTTTGTTCGACGAATGGTTGTTACCATTTTTCTAATAGTACAGCCAAGTTAATAAAACATTAAGTAAAAAACGACGCCATAAAAGGATGGATAATAATAACGCGCAGCAATTAGATGAAGATGAACACGAGTATTTAACATGATTCAGCGTCAGAATGCCTACGTAAGTGTTGCTCAAAGATTTAACCGACACATGTTTAACAGATGAAAGAGTGCATGTAGGGACGCCATAATCTGCCCTCTTGGGCGTCCCGGAAATATGTTTACATCTTGCTAGCGGAAGGGGCTAGAGGGCAAAAATAGCAATAGCCTGCACCGGTGAATGCCGTGTGCCATAGGGCTGTTGCTGGTGTATGGCTGATCAATCACTATGTTCCATAGTTGCTTACAATCAGGTCGAGTACTGATAGTAGACGAGAGATTTTCTGGTAACCATGAGAACGTCGAACGCCTGCATGGGTAAGGGATTGCGCTTCGGCTTGAAGTGCAAATTGAGCCCAGCCAGATCCTACA
The DNA here is from genome assembly GCF_003573695.1 of Papaver somniferum. NCBI lineage: Eukaryota > Viridiplantae > Streptophyta > Magnoliopsida > Ranunculales > Papaveraceae > Papaver > Papaver somniferum. The sequence continues at coordinate 9,312,425 of NC_039366.1, forward strand.
TCAACGTGTACCGAATAGTCTCGGTTATCAGTTTCCTAGTCCAAGTTGTACAATCATGAAACAGTTGTTTTATCTAGGAATTACTGGTTAATCCTAAACTTGAGTATCCGTTTAATGACTAGTCCACCTATAAAACTGATTTAACCGCTAGTCCAAATTCATGATTTTGGACTAAAAATATTAATCCCTGATCCATTACACGTGCGAATAATATAAACCGCATTTTCTAAAAGGCAGAACTACCCCTCATTGGGATAATAGCAGATCAGATTATGTTTATCGTCTCTCAATATTGAAGAGGGTCTCTGGGTATGAGATCAGAAGAAATTTCCTCAGGAGAAACATGGAAATCTCATCGGCATCACCATCATCATTGAAAAAGCTAATCCTTCCTCTTATCTCTCTAATATTGGTATGAAACATCTAGGTGTATCCTTGTTTCAATGAAAAACAGTTCTGGAAATTTCATTTTAGGGTTTATAATTTTCGACTCATTTATTTTATTCGAAGTTAGAGTGGAGATTTGTGATCAGTTTAACTTTCTCATCGTTTTAATATAAAATTTGATCAATATCTGGTGTTCGATTATATTTTATTTTCAGATTTGGGGATTTTTGGGAGGAGGAATTGAATGGGTTAGTGAAAAGACGGAAATCAAATGATTTTGTGTTTTAGCACCATTTGAATTGGCCGCACGTATGGAGATTTTGGATTCAAGATGCTAAGAATATGATACTTTCTTTGCCCGTAAGTAGTTTGATTCCTAATATCTCATCAAACGATGGTTTATACTCAAATTTTGATTTTGCTTAGATGCTTTAATTTACACATCAAAGGTTCAAAATGTGAAAATGAAATTAGGCCTTTTTTTACGTAGGTTTGATATGATGGTGTATATTATTCAACAATATGATGTACTGAAATTAATATGTATGTTCTGCATCTGTAGTGGTTGCCACATATGTGTTTGTTTTTGTGATGAAAAGAAATTATAATTTGGTTCTTTTGTTGTTTTTGCAGGTTGTTCTTTTGTTGTTTTTGAAATATGGTTGTGCCGTTCGTCGGAGAGAAAGTTACATATACACACTCTAGAAAATTGAAAGTGGTTGTTTGTGTCGGTGAAACTATTCAACAACGAGAGGTGGGCATACTACCTGTGACTGTTGTGGCTGAGCAAAAAAAAATCCATTGCATGTAATTTTCTACCCCCTAATGCTAGCTACTACTTAAATTCCTGAAGTCCAACTCTAAAATGTCTTTGATTTATGGTGTACTTCAATTGTAAAATGTCTTTGATTTATGGTGTACTTCAACTGTATGTAGTTTTCAAATGTGATATCTACAAAGTTTTCACGCGGTACATAACAATTATATATATAATAGGCTTTCACCCAGTACATATCAGTATGTATTTTGTTTTGACTTTTTACATATCAGTATGTACTGGGTTCTTTCTCTTTATATAACAATATGTATTGGGTTCTTACTTTCTACATAACAATATGTACTACTTCAAAGAAAACCCGAGGTCCAGCAAGAGGTACAACTTGGGAAGTTGACATATGATAGGAAGAAGATCTATTTAGTTCCCTCAACTCAGCAAGAAACCAACTTTTGGTATTTCGGGTAATCTTTCAGCAACATTACTGTGCCCTCAACTTAGTTAATTTGTATGTCCCATAAATATGTACCGAGTAATATCAACTAGCTTTGCTCAGAACATATCAATATCTACCAGAAATAGTGTACTTACTTAATACTATAGCTGCTAATGTTTCATGTTTTTTTTTATATTTTCAGAGATTGGATATGTTTCCGTGATTCTTACTGTAGAGCATTCCTCGCGAAGATTCCAGTTCTGTATGGTCTTACTTATTGTCATAGGTTCAATGCCATTGAGTACTTGGGTAACCAAAGAGTATTAAAAGTTTGTCGCAAGGGTATTAAGTTACTTGGTCTGACCAGTATCCGGTAAGATAACACTTTAAATTTCCATCCCTCAAAGCTCGGAGGAATTGGGAATGATATTCTTACCATTCTTTGCAGAAACTGTGATTAATTCTACACATGACAATAAAAGTATACTAGGTTTCATTGAGTACATATAGACATCTACTAGATTTTCATTCAGTACATATTGATATCTACTAGGTTTTCACTCAGTATATATAGGTATCGACTAGGTTTTCAGTCACTACATATTGATATCTACTACTTCTCCCTCATTACATATTGATATCTACTAAGTTTTATTCAGTACATTACAGTATATTTAGCACATGTGTATACATATTGCGGTTTTCTTTTTTGATTTTAAATTTTTCTTGGGTTTAAATTGATTGCAGACACCATCAAATAATCACCCAATGGAAAGTAACAAATAAGCAGGCAGTATTCTTTAGGTTACCTGGTTAATTTAGTTATATATTGTTTTGTCTATGCATCTGAATGTTTTGAATATATCCAATTGGGGGTGGCAGGAATGGTGGTGTTTGTAAGAACAAAGAATTTCGCGACCTGTGGCCATAACATGTGAAATGGTTGTGGAAGCCGTTTCGTCGTCAGATGCCCGTGGAACTCCTGTTATGTTTCAGAGAAATACACGATCTATTTGTAACAGTGGAAGACTCACAGAGTCTGTGTCTATAAAGATCAACTACAAAATTTGGAAAATTTGCAGGCATCAAGCCTGAAAGACGGGAGGATTATCTCATCACACATCAATTTGAAGCGTCTGATACCCAATACATATCGATATGTACTGGGTTATCACCGTCACATATCAATACGTACTAAAGACGGCTAAGTTATATTTTTGGAAGAATTTTCTTTTGCGTGCCAGGCTTTACACCACAAGAAGATATCTACTACCAGTAGATAAGGATTTATATTTTTTCATAGTATTTTTATATTAGGTTAATGCATATGATTAGTATGTAGCAGAATTATAAGTACCGGAGAAAATTGGTATTGTTTACATAACCTTTTGTAATAAAAAAGTTCTGAGTAAAAGTTGCAGTTTTTTCGGCATTTTGCGTTGAGAAGAATACGCAAAATAAACCTACAACAACATCCATAAACATTATGTATCCATAGTTTACCTACAACAACATCCACGAACATCATGGCTCCATCTTTGTGCATTAAGTACATGGGCATTTAAGTTAAGAGCCTGAACTTGCCTTTCCAGAAAACAGAGTGCCAAGGAAGTATTACACCACATTTTGCTGCTAAACAAGGGATAAAGCTTTGTCTTACATCCTCGCATAAAGCAACTCATCCCCGTATAGATTAATCCTCCGAACTGCCCTCGAACTTCCTGAAATATCAAAGACAGAAAATGAGGAAGACGGAGAAGAGAACCCATCTTGCACTTCAAAAGAACATAAAGGTATATCAAAAAAATAATGGTTTACTAGAAAATACTGGATCACCCGTGTCAAAAAGCTTATCATAGAAATGTCGCAACATTGTACTTAAGAAAAAAGTTTGTAAATATTAGATTTAATGAATAAGGAGAATTGTAGTTTCCCAAACTTAAAAGCAAGTTACTGTTAGCAGGCTCCATCCCTTGTTTGACTTGTCTTTAAACTCAATTTGATTCGTATGGTAGGATCAATTTGTATACAATACATATTGACATTTACTTCATAACCATATCACTTTTCCCCTAAACACATACAAAAATATACTGCAGGATCATACCCAAACATAAACTAGGGATTATTCATATGTACATATTCAAGCATAAACTAGGGGTTCATACAGTATATAATGATATGTACTGGATCAACGAATCACCTTTTACCTAAAACACAGCTATAGAATCACATTCAAGTACAAACCAGGGGTTTACATATTGACATGTAGTGCATAACAAACCACTTTTTCCCTACTTACATACGCATATGTACTGCAGGGTCATATTCAAACAAACTAGGGTTTTATATACAATATATTGATTTGTATTGCGTTAGTGAATCACTTTTTTCTTATGTACATAGCGATAGGTATTGCAGGATCTATTCAAGCATAAAGTATGGGTTCGTACAACACGTAATGATATGTACATATGATCATATTCGAGCATAAATTAGCGGTTTGTATACAATACATATTGACATGTACTGCTTAACAGATCACTTTTTCCCTACATATACATATAGATATGTATGGCAGAATCATAATCAAACATAAATTAGGGATTTGTATGCAGTACATATTGACATGTCCTCAGAACAGAAAAATAGAAATGTAAAATGAATGACTTAAAACTGAAGAATCAGAGAAGGATTTGTTTTGAACAATTTACTTGTAATTCTTCCGATAAGAAGCAACTCCCAGTTGAATCTGGTAGAGACTTCAACTGCATCATCAAATAATCTTCATTAACTACAACAAGTATTAAACAGTTATGAGCCAAAACACAATAATCCAGTGGAAGTTTAACTAATTTGAAAAAATTAGTTAAACTGTTGTCGAAACACAATCATGCAGCAAGTATTCAAATTTTAACTAAGTTATCAAAAATCCCCAATATTGCATCACTGAAACCCTAGATTTGACAAAAGTTGAAACATAAAAGCATAAAAACAGTGATATCGATCAATCACCTGGAAAACCCTTAAATATTATTGCGTACCTTAATCATATATGAATCGATAGGAAAAATATTAATGGCTAACGACCTAGATTTGAAAAACAATGAAATATAAAAGCATAAAAACGGTGAGATCGATCAATCACGTCGGAAACCCTAAAATCTTACTTTGTACCTTAATCAGATATGAATCGATAGGGAAAATATTAATAGCAAATGATGTTTTAGGTTAGAGAGAAAGAAAGTTAAGGGAGAAGAAAAACAATACAGGAGAACTCACAATACAGAGACGAAAAAGATATCGTATTTTTGGTTCACACGTTTTTGGATGATGGGTATGCTAGTCATTTCCATGTTTTTGGACCAAAGGTTAAAAATATTCTCCCACTGGACTACAGATTAACCCGAATCGGGTTTAGTGAATCGGGTTTTGTATCCGGACTCCCTCAACTCTTATATATACCCACTAGATTTTGTGCCCGTGCATACCCGTTCTTTTTGGGGCTTCGCCCCCTCCGTTGCGATGCATTTTGGATTTGGTATGGCTCGGCTTCGCCTCGCCCCATTGTTTAGGATTTTTGATTTGATGTGACTCCGCTTCGCCTTGCCGCGTCCCAAAACATACTTAGGATTTTTGGTTGGTGTGGCTCGGCTTCGCCTCGTCCCGTTTCTTTGACGATGTATTTTTCATTTGGTGTCACGCGGTTTCGCCTTTCCCCGCCGTGATTCATTCATGATTTGTTAACAGTGAAATGGACCAAGACTGCTAGGCATCCCACTTTGATATCCTATCACTTCCCACCTGTAAACCAACAACAGCAAAACAAAATTGCATTGTCAGATTATATTTAGCACTGCCAATATATCTTTAATTTTGTCTCTTCCATGATTATTTTTATGCTTGTTTGTGGCATACCTGAACTTGGTTATTAAGAGGTGAAGTAATGTAAGAATCTCCACTTTGGAAAGTTCATTCCCTGGACATGAATGTATTCCATTTCCGAATGGCATAAATGTATTGGGTCTTGGTGCAACCTGCAAAATCAGTAGAAACCTCATTGTGTGAGTTATTAGAGGGGCCTGATTGCCATTTGAGCCTAAAAATAAAATCCGTACCTCAAATCTTGAAGGATCAAACTTCCGAGGCTCGTGAGGCAACCCGTCACATAACAATCCCTGTAAGTGAAATTCCTTGTTGCATTCAAGAAGAGAACAAAGACCTCTTAGATTCTCAGATTCCACTTATTTTCATTACCTTTGTATTCAACATCTTCTACAGCTTCTCTAAATGTGAATGATATGATGCTTGCCATTCTCAAACTCTCCGATACAACCTGAAATTCAAACAGAACCGACTTATTCAAAAATACGTAATAAAACGAAACAGTGTGTATTTGTCTTAAATTTCATAGAGATTTGGTGAGACATCACATTTGGGGTCCAGAATAGTAAAAATACAAAGGAGATGGAGATGGTATCAACAACAGTATACATACTCTAAAAGTGACAGGCATATTTCCAAGCATGCATTCACCAACCACAGCACTACACTAATCTCCAACTCAAGTCATCTCAACTGTAGTCAAACCCTGCAATTACTCAACTCCAATTCAATCTTATGCCATCTCATTCTTCTCTGTAACCCCCCGCAATGTTCACTTGAAGCATCACCACTTAACCCAGCTGTAAAAAAAAATAATTAAGACCCCGGTTTTAGAAAGTTAAAGTTCTGGGATTTGAAATACACTTAACCCGTGCTTACAATCTAATTTTGAAGTTAACTATGAAAGCAAATGGACTTGATTAGATGTGATTAAAAACTGTAGGAAGTGTCTAATTTGGAAAAGAGAAAACAAAACAGAATCAGATTGAAACAAAATGGACCAGGAACACAAAACTGGTTAAACCGTAGAAATCAATTTCAAACATCAAATCAGATATCAGATTGAATTGAACTTGATCATGTCTGAAATTTCAAAAATCGAAACCAATTTAAATAGGGTTACCTTAAGCAGTATGGTTTCAGCACGAAAAAGCTCCCGGATGTTCTTTTCTGTTGAATCCAAATCAACCCAGAAATATCGCCCATCGAAACCACTTTCCATGAACATCTCCAATTATTGTTGTAGAAACGAATTCGTCAATAGATCTCTTCAGTTACCAAATCGAAATCTCTGATTGATTTGGATTCAATCAATCAATCAATCAAGCAACCTCAACAGCTGCTCATCTGAGAAGGAACGACGAATGTAGAAAAATCATATTTTACATCAACGCACTTTGATTGTTGAATCCAAATCAACCCAGAAATATTAATTAATATTTTAACAAACGTCTAACTGCTTTTGTCTCACAGTACAACACATCAACGCACATCAGAAAAGTGCTTTTATAAAAGCCACAACAATACCAAACTAAGCCTAAGAGATGAGACGACACAGTGCTTGGGTTTCTTTAGGTTTTAGTTTTCTTAGGTTTAGAATTTGACGGACGTGTGTATTGAATACCTAAAGGACGTGAGTAACGTCCAGCTAAGTATTTGGTGTGAACCGAGTGTAAGTAATTATTTAGCTGAAAATCTACACATAAGTGTTGTATACCCACGTTTTGGCTAACGGTGTTACAAACTGCCAGTTAAATATAAGGTGTAAACGGAGTGTATTCAAATTTTAATGCTCCGACCAATAGAGTCTTGCCACTTGTCCTCTCCAGAATTACTAATGGCTAAAGCTTTTATCTAATTTAATTTGAGAGGGGTGTCACACTCACCGTGCGACGTGGAGGCTCATATGAATTAGTGTTTTAAAGGAGGGGAGATTTTCAACAACTCAACCAACCATCATCTCGCTTCGATTGTTTCCGGACAGGAGAGTATTAGCAGTCAGTTAATTATGGGTTTTGATTATTTTGAGCTTGACGAACAACGTGGGTTGGAGATTCTGTCATTGGAGGGGAGTCGAAAAGACGATACCAGAAAAGGGTATTGTGTGTAACTACGGAAAATCCGTAGCTACATCCAAACTTGTATTCTCTTGTTCTTGACTCATTCCATCTTCATACTCATACAATAATTTCTAGATCTAGCCTTTTTGAATACTAAAATGATAATTTGAAATGCTAAAATATAAAAGAGACACACAAGTTTGACATGGTTCGATTCATAAAGGGTCTACATCCATGATTCTCACTATAATATTTTGTGTTTACATGAGACTCTATTAATGAGTTTTTGGAGCTCTAGATCTAGTTTTTAGGAAGAAGAAGAAATTAGAAGAAACAAAATCTGATCCCTTTCTCTCTCTTGCTTTTTCCTTTAAGTACTAGAGAGTAGAAGTGAATTTACAAGTATATCCTTTGCTTACTAATTAAGCTAACTAAGGTAAGATACTATGTAGACTATCCCAGGGATGTTATACTACACCGGATTTCATTGGGCGCCACATGTCGAGTATGGTTTTTGGTATCTACATTGTGAAACAGATTTTGCAAAAGAAGGAGTGCTCTGATGAGAAATACAATGACAATTTTGATGAAAAACTAGAAGATGCTATCAAATATTACCAAAGGCGCGACTACAAGGGCAGTGATGGCGAATGTCTAGTTAAGACTGGGATTTTAGATGTTCATACATTGTGGTCCGTCACTCGTGGATATATGACAGGCTTGTACTATCACGGACTCGAGAAAAGTGTAGCAAAATCGAAGAAGAGGCAGATGCTAAGACATATTCGTGTTTTAGTTACTGCTCATTAGTATTCTCGTGGTTGTCCAAAAAAAAAAAACAATTTTATTATGAGTCGAACATGTTGACATATTTGTAGAAATGGTTTTTAAGTATGTTTTATTACATATTATGAGAGAAGGGAAAAAGCGTTGCTGCTTAAGCAACCCGACTAGGTTCTTAGCTTTTATAACGACGCTTCTAGGTTATCAAGATACTGTACCTTTTATGTGTTTCTATCTCAATTTTTGTAGGATAAAAGTCATGTTATTCTGAACAAGCTGTTCCATTTTAAAAATAACTATGTCCCTCTTCTCCACATTCCCATGGTCCACCCACTACTAATGTTAATTTTTAGCGGATAAAGAAAAGGGAACACTAGTGGAAAACAGAAGTTCCGCGACCGTCAGGACAAGTAATATATATGACTTATACGACTAGTTTTAACCGTCTCTGTTGGGGGTCTCTGATAAAGCATACGACCCTTAGCCGTGTGAGTTATACGACTAGTTTTAACCGTCTCTGTTGGGTCTCTGATAAAGCATAGCTGTTTTAGCCGTGTGTCTAAAAATAACGATTGATTTTAAGGGTAATGAGACATACCCTAAGCCGTGAGTCTTAGATTTAAATTATAATATAAAAAAAAGTATTGATTTAGATTTGCTGAAATGCCTGAATGGCTAAATCTGAAATAATCTGACTGCATCAAGGTCAAGTCAAGTCAAATGGAAGTCAAGCCAAAGTCAAGTCAAATGAAAGTCAAGTCAAAGTAAAGTCAAAGTCAAGGAAAATGGAACTCAAAGAAAGTCAAGTCAAAGTCAAGACAAATAGAACTCAAATTAAACCCAAACTGAAATTCAAATTGAAACTCAAATTTGAGAATTCCACATTCATTCATTCATTCGTTATATCCGTTGGGTTTAAAATTACACAAAAAAGATGAAATTCTGGTCCAAGACAATACATGTCCAAGCTAGCTAGCTAGTAAGTCCTAACAACAAGATGCTAAACTAATAGACAATAAGCTAAAAACAACATGTTAAACAAAAACTCGATAAGCTCCTCCGATGACGATGAACTTAGCCAATACTTCATAAATGATATCAGGCAGAGCATTGATGAGTGCCAAATATTGTATATATTTATCCCTTTTTGTTGGCATTTTAACTCATCTTTTGTGCAGTAATTCTACATTTTATCCCATATTCTGTATTTTCATTGTTTTCAAGAATAAATATTTTTATTAATTAATTTTGCATTTTTAGGTAATAAATAAAGTTCGGATGAGTCGTGGAGCGAAAAGAGCAGAAAAGTAGTGAAAAGCCGGGAGAAATTACGCAAGGAAGCCGCGAAGAATGGTGCGCACAACCTCATTTTCTACACACAAAAGCGCCTCCGTTCTCAGCCATCAGATCAGTTCTCAGAAGCATCCGACGGTCGCTCCTTCATAGATCATCAAAATCGGATGTCTCTGCCGAGCACCACAGCGCTGAAATTCCAAGCCTTCAGATTAGATGGTAGTTGAATCCAACGGTCGCTCCAATGCCTGTGCATCAAATCCCGATGATTCCGCCTTACACTACAGTACCTAACTCCATCTGGTGCCGTTAACTTCGTTGCACCTCAGAATCCGACGGTCGCTTCACACATCCTTCCATCTATCCGTTCGATTCCACTCAGAACCAATGATCCAACATCTCAGATTCGCCAACATCTAAATTTGATATCTCGCCTCACACAGTAGCAGACTATACCTATACCCTGACCCGACCCATTCTTCTCCTCTTTCTTTCTTCCCTCCACCCGACAGTAGCTCTGCAACTGCAACTGCACCTCCCCTCTCTGCCATGCCGCTGTCGCTTACACCACCATCACCTCCACAGTTCTGTCACCTCCACAGTTCTGCCACCACCACCAGTTCCATCACTGCCACTACCATCCCCAACACCCTAGCCTAGCTATTTTCTTCATCTCACAACCTCTGAAACCCTAGGTTTTGGGGTGAGTAAAATAGCTAGAAATTAGGGGACAATAGGAGCAGGAAGAGCATCAGAGGGACATCAAGAAGCATGGGTCGAGCAAATTTTGGGAGTTTGTAGGTAAATTTTATGTAATTTAAAATTGCCCTAATTTTCTGATTTGGGGAAAATGGGTGTAAACCCTAATTTGCTAATTTGGGTATAAAAGGGGATGTGTATGAGATGTAAAAACTGTTCTTGGACTAGCCAAGTTTCCACCCAATTTGGGTTAGGTTAATTCCAATGTTAAATTGCACTGTTAGTTTTTGATGCTCCTGTTAACTTTCATTGCCCCTGTTAGTTGCATTTTCACTCTTAATTGCATTTGTTGTTATGTTAGTTTGCAATGTTATGTTAGTTTACTCACTGTTAATCACTGTTATGCTGTTTGTCATGTTCTAAACTATCATGCTAGGGACTTGATGAATCACTAATTCCTTATTGTGTAGTACATTGATTATATTGCTTTAGAAGGCTAAGCAGGTTTAGGAAAAACTTGAACTTAGTTCATCATCACCTCACTTTCACAATGTATGCCATGTATACTTTGTAGTTAGGTTCATGAGCTGTTGATAAGCTGCAACTCAAGCTGAATTCATAAGCCTTTGACTAGTTGTGCTGTAGAAAGACAATTAGTGCTTTGGAAATAATACCATAGTTGTGTTTAACTTTCTATAGGAGAATACATAGTAAAAGTTAGAGTGAATTCAACCCCTAGTTCCCATCCATAATCAACCTTCCCTGTCATCCATAAATCCATCTTCAACTGTTAGTCTTGTTTTCTTTCACTTGTTTGTTTCATCTGCATTTTCTGTTTTGCATTTTCTTTACTACTTGCTTCCCCTCCTGCCACTTCTGTTGCATTTCTTCTACTGTTGCAATTGCTGCTGCAGCACTTGTGCTGCTGTGCTTTCCCTTGCTGCTGCCACTTCTTCTGTTGCTGCTGTAGCTTCCTCTGCTGCTGCTGCCTTTCTTGCACTGCTGCTGCCACTCCTTGCCTTGTGCTGCTGTTGCAGTACTGCCTTCTTTTCTTGGCCCTGTGCACTGCTTGTGCTGCACTGCTGCTTCCTCTCCTGCTGCCATTCTTTGTTGCAGCTGTTTTTTCCCTTGTTGCAGCACTGTTGTTAGCCCAGCTGCTACTGCTTGCATCTGCTCTGCTGTGCACTCAAGCCCAAAGCTCACTTCCAAAAGCCCAGAGCACAATTTGAGCCCAACTGTAAGACCAAAACCAAAGCCCAGTTCATTAAGGCCCAAGTCAAATTCATTGTTAAGGCCCAGCCCAATTCATAAGTGAACAACTGAGCACAAGACTCAGTTCAGTTCACTGTAAGGCCAGAGCCTAGTGAACTGTTAAGCCCAAGTCATAGTTGAACTATTGAGCCCAAAGCTCAGACCAGTTTCTAGAACCAAAGCCCATTTGCACTTCAAAGATAACTGAGCCCAAGCTCAGTTCATTTTATCTTTAACAAACCCACTAAGCCCAATTCATTCAAAGGGCATTCAAACCCATTAGCACTCAAAACCCCATTTAAGCCAAAAGGCTTCTAAACCCAAAGCAAATCTAGGAACCCAATTAGCTAAAACACTTCCGAAACACACCCAATCTCTGTGGATCGACCCGTACTTGCACGAGCTACAACTGACGACCGTGCACTTGCGGTATTACTGTAGGCCCGCGTTTCCATTGCTTCATTTTTATACACATCTCCGGGCCCGCCAAGTTTTTGGCGCCGCTGCCGGGGATTGGTGTTGTGTTTTTCGTGTGTTTTATTAGCTATATTTGCATTTCACTGCATAGCATTTGCATCTGTATCTGTTTCACTTCATTTGCTGTTGGACCTGCCGTTCTGAACCTGTTTTTCCTCTGCTGGGACGCCACCAAGGAAAAGAACCAAAACCCAACTGGGTTTTTGCAACAATATCAGAGCAGCTGGGCTGTGCTAAAAAGGTAAGCCTAAACCCATTCAATTGAGAGAACCCAACCTGTGGGCTTCCAATTTTTTATTTGTGGGCTTGTAATAATTAACCCAATTTTTTGGGCTTTTTATTTTTCTATTTTGGGTTTGTAATAATTTATGTGTGGGCTTGTTGTTTAATTTGTGGGCTTGTATTTATTTTGTGTGGGCTTGTTTAAATTTTTCCATTGGACTTGTATTTTGGACAACCAAATTTTTTCTAAAATATCCCATTAAAACCAAACTTGCCAAAAAAAAAAAAATGTCTCCCACCAAAACCAAATTTTTCCCAAAAATCCAAACCCTTTAAAAACCAAATTCTGAGCTTTGTAACATAGTTACTTAGCTTTTGAGCCAATCATGTCTGGATATTGGTCTGCTCCTGGGGATGGAAATAAAACTCTTAGAGAACTTGCTTATGGGCATATGCCACGTTATGAACCTTCCACGACCATGATGTCAATAGTCATAGGAATTATTATGGACATTTTCAAAGTCCCGAGCCGCAATACATGAACCCTAATGACTATTCATACATGCATCATTCGCAACGTGAAAATGAACATTTTGCTAGTGCCTCACTCACCCAATCATCACTTATGGATCAAATAGAAGCTCGAATCACAGCTTTAGAAATGCAAGCACATGAGGAATCTGTCACATCTAATTTTCTTAGGCAACCTGAAATCTATGCATGTCCCGCATGTGGTAGTTTAGACCACCCTGTTGAGAATTGTCATATTTTGCATAATTTTAGGCAATCTAGAGAAAATCCAAGGTATGAAATGCCCATAAATTGTGAGAATGGTAGTCATTGGGACCATAATCAATCCTTTGAGGGTTGCGATCAATCTTTTATAAACCCTAATGACCATGCACACATGTACCAATCACCACAATTTGAACATGAAGAATTTTGTACTCCCATGAATTTAGACTCCACCACAGAAGCTTTCAGACTTAGTGAGCAAAACTTCGATAGATCTACATCACGAATTCAGGCATATTTAGATCAGATTTTGCTTCACCTACAAAAGGAGGAAATTCATGAGGAAATGTATGTTGTCCCTAATGAAGTGTCTAGTCCCATTCATATAAATAATGTTGAATATGAACCTAATTTAGAGGAACATGAATCGACTAACGACACCACCACTTTTAATGAGGACCAATATGCATGCTACCATGATGATGATTATGATGATTATGATGATGTGTTAGAAGAACATGAAAATATTGTGGAACCTGTTGGTTCAATAACATATGGCTTCTCGCCCTCGACCTTCATGAATGTTGTTTTTTCTAATACTCATTGTAATTCATATGATTTTGATATTGACATGGGATTCGTACAATTATTCTGTGAAGATGAGCATGACATAGGAATAGTTGAATCTTCTGTAGACACTAATATGCATGAAAATATATTTGATGTGTCTGATTCTCTACCTAGGTCACATTGTGATATTTCTCCTGATTTGCCGATGCATGAGAATGAATCTGTTGATGATGTTGATGATTCTAAGTGTGAACTTGCCAATGTGAGTGATGATTGTGAGCATGATGTGACATGTGTAGATGAGTTAGAAGATTTTGATTTGATTGATAATGATATGCCTATTCTTCTACCTAAGTCACAATCTGATGGCCTTCCACCCAACCTAGATTTGGTTTGTACCAATATTATAAAACCAATTTCTCTGAGAATGCCCAACCTAGGTTTGGAACTGTGTGCTTCCCAAGTCCTCTTGGACTATTTTGCTTCCAAATATAATACATTTGAGGAACCACAGTTGGAAATAGCATGTTTGCCCGTCCCTAGCACAGTTCATTTTGAGCTAGACCTTGTGCATGATGAACCCCCAAAACTGCGCGATTTTGTTTTCAAAATTATATCTTCTGTAAAATCCAGGTTTGGGGGTAGCTCATTTTGTTTCACAGTTTCACTTGCGTTTCTTTCCTGTTATTATTGTGTGAAGCTGTTGAAATGTCTACACTTCGTCTTTTGGGTTGATCCTCAACTCTTTAGATTGTTAGTGTATGGTGAATTTTTTGTATATAATCCAGTAGATAAAATTTTAAAAACCTTTTGTTCCTTTTGTATATATTTTGCTAATCCAATATGATCTCGGTTGAAATATGTTGGATTTTTGCCTTGAATAACGGAGTTTTAATTCTGCTTTCGCCGAAATCGGGTATTCTCTCTCCTTTTACTCTACTCAGCATGTCCCTTTCCATATGTTGCATTTTAATTCTTTCCATATTTTGAAACATTGAGGACAATGTTTAGTTTAGGTTTGGGGGTATAGAGTAGATACCACGATAATATGCTATAATTAAAAACGAACCTCCTTCTTCTTTTTGAAAAAAGTGAAAAATTCCAAAAAAATTAAAAAACTCAAAATTCAAAAAAAAATTAAAAAATGAAAAATCATAAAAATGGAGCTCATTTACCTTGAAATGTTGACTCTTGTGCAAATATGTATTATTATTAGGAGTCTTAGTCTAGATATTTAGGCACCCTGATTCTAGCACAATTCACATAGTGATAAGAAATTTGCACGCGCACGATCTACCAATACATGTATGGCCTCGATCTTCAAGGTGTTGGATAGGAAGTTACGATTGCCAATCACTTTAGAATACTGAACGAAACTGGACTAGCTTGTTCTTTGGTTGGTTGGGATAGAAGGTGGAGGTTACATTAAGAAAGACAACCATCGAATTTAACTGGGTGCATCAAAAAGGGCTACCTCTTGCAAAGTGTCATGTAATCTTTTGTTTCTTTTTGTTATGTATCAAAAGTGTTTCCTTCAAAAAAAAAAAAAAAAAAAAAAAAAACGATGTATATTCAAAAAAAAAAAAAAAAAAAAAAAGAAAAAAAAAAAGAAAAAAAAAAAAAACAAAAAATACCAAAAAATCAAGTATTTATCAATTCCATCATCTCTTGTTCCAAAAATAAAAGAGATTTGTCAATGTAAATAAGAGTCATGTAAATAGTCATCTTTTGTTGTTTCTTTTGTAATAAGCAAGGAGGGTGTATGCCATTGATGTACAACGCGAGTAATTGTGAAATACCTCCAACTCATTCACAATTCTCGTAAAGTCCGGACAGCTAGCTAGATTTCGACCTCAGTTCTTAGCCTGAGAAACTATCTCTTGGTGATTAGTAGTCATGACTTCAGATCTTTCTTTACACATGTGTAGATACACTTTACACTCTTATCACATGTCCTTATTTGTTATCAGTGCTAGGATTGTGCCTTCGATAGCTAGATTGACATCTCCATTTTGCTGTGAGCTTAAACTGTTTTGCACATGTCACATTTGATGGAATCTGAGCTCATATTTTGTCCTTAGGTTTTGTAGGCACACCTCTGGTAAACCTTCACGAGACTTCAACTCGTCCACTAGGGACACTTAGTGGTTTAAAAGGCTTAGTGCATACGCTAAATGCATTCGAGAGACCAGCGACAGTGGTATAGTTAGGATTTCCTTAGTTTTGTTTTACTTGAGGACAAGTAAAATTCAGGTTTGGGGGTATTTGATGAGTGCCAAATATTTATATATTTATCCCTTTTTGTTGGCATTTTAACTCATCTTTTGTGCATAATTCTACATTTTATCCCATATTCTGTATTTTCATTGTTTTCAAGAATAAATATTTTTATTAATTAATTTTGCATTTTTAGGTAATAAATAAAGTTCGGATGAGTCGTGGAGCGAAAAGAGCAGAAAAGTAGTGAAAAGCCGGGGAAAACGCAAGAACGCGAAGAATGGTGCGCACAACCTCATTTCTACACACAAAAGCGCCTCCGTTCTCAGCCATCAGATCAGTTCTCAGAAGCATCCGACGGTCGCTCCTTCATAGATCATCAAAATCGGATGTCTCTGCCGAGCACCACAGCGCTGAAATTCCAAGCCTTCAGATTAGATGGTAGTTGAATCCAACGGTCGCTCCAATGCCTGTGCATCAAATCCCGATGATTCCGCCTTACACTACAGTACCTAACTCCATCTGGTGCCGTTAACTTCGTTGCACCTCAGAATCCGACGGTCGCTTCACACATCCTTCCATCTATCCGTTCGATTCCACTCAGAACCAATGATCCAACATCTCAGATTCGCCAACATCTAAATTTGATATCCCGCCTCACACAGTAGCAGACTATACCTATACCCTGACCCGACCCATTCTTCTCCTCTTTCTTTCTTCTCCTCCACCCGACAGTAGCTCTGCAACTGCAACTGCACCTCCCCTCTCTGCCATGCCGCTGTCGCTTACACCACCATCACCTCCACAGTTCTGTCACCTCCACAGTTCTGCCACCACCACCAGTTCCATCACTGCCACTACCATCCCCAACACCCTAGCCTAGCTATTTTCTTCATCTCACAACCTCTGAAACCCTAGGTTTTGGGGTGAGTAAAATATCTAGAAATTAGGGGACAATAGGAGCAGGAAGAGCATCAGAGGGACATCAAGAAGCATGGGTCGAGCAAATTTTGGGAGTTTGTAGGTAAATTTTATGTAATTTAAAATTGCCCTAATTTTCTGATTTGGGGAAAATGGGTGTAAACCCTAATTTGCTATTTTGGGTATAAAAGGGGATGTGTATGAGATGTAAAAACTGTTCTTGGACTAGCCAAGTTTCCACCCAATTTGGGTTAGGTTAATTCCAATGTTAAATTGCACTGTTAGTTTTTGATGCTCCTGTTAACTTTCATTGCCCCTGTTAGTTGCATTTTCACTCTTAATTGCATTTGTTGTTATGTTAGTTTGCAATGTTATGTTAGTTTACTCACTGTTAATCACTGTTATGCTGTTTGTCATGTTCTAAACTATCATGCTAGGGACTTGATGAATCACTAATTCCTTATTGTGTAGTACATTGATTATATTGCTTTAGAAGGCTAAGCAGGTTTAGGAAAAACTTGAACTTAGTTCATCATCACCTCACTTTCACAATGTATGCCATGTATACTTTGTAGTTAGGTTCATGAGCTGTTGATAAGCTGCAACTCAAGCTGAATTCATAAGCCTTTGACTAGTTGTGCTGTAGAAAGACAATTAGTGCTTTGGAAATAATACCATAGTTGTGTTTAACTTTCTATAGGAGAATACATAGTAAAAGTTAGAGTGAATTCAACCCCTAGTTCCCATCCATAATCAACCTTCCCTGTCATCCATAAATCCATCTTCAACTGTTAGTCTTGTTTTCTTTCACTTGTTTGTTTCATCTGCATTTTCTGTTTTGCATTTTCTTTACTACTTGCTTCCCCTCCTGCCACTTCTGTTGCATTTCTTCTACTGTTGCAATTGCTGCTGCAGCACTTGTGCTGCTGTGCTTTCCCTTGCTGCTGCCACTTCTTCTGTTGCTGCTGTAGCTTCCTCTGCTGCTGCTGCCTTTCTTGCACTGCTGCTGCCACTCCTTGCCTTGTGCTGCTGTTGCAGTACTGCCTTCTTTTCTTGGCCCTGTGCACTGCTTGTGCTGCACTGCTGCTTCCTCTCCTGCTGCCATTCTTTGTTGCAGCTGTTGTTTTCCCTTGTTGCAGCACTGTTGTTAGCCCAGCTGCTACTGCTTGCATCTGCTCTGCTGTGCACTCAAGCCCAAAGCTCACTTCCAAAAGCCCAGAGCACAATTTGAGCCCAACTGTAAGACCAAAACCAAAGCCCAGTTCATTAAGGCCCAAGTCAAATTCATTGTTAAGGCCCAGCCCAATTCATAAGTGAACAACTGAGCACAAGACTCAGTTCAGTTCACTGTAAGGCCAGAGCCTAGTGAACTGTTAAGCCCAAGTCATAGTTGAACTATTGAGCCCAAAGCTCAGACCAGTTTCTAGAACCAAAGCCCATTTGCACTTCAAAGATAACTGAGCCCAAGCTCAGTTCATTTTATCTTTAACAAACCCACTAAGCCCAATTCATTCAAAGGGCATTCAAACCCATTATCACTCAAAACCCCATTTAAGCCAAAAGGCTTCTAAACCCAAAGCAAATCTAGGAACCCAATTAGCTAAAACACTTCCGAAACACACCCAATCTCTGTGGATCGACCCGTACTTGCACGAGCTACAACTGACGACCGTGCACTTGCGGTATTACTGTAGGCCCGCGTTTCCATTGCTTCATTTTTATACACATCTCCGGGCCCGCCATTTTTAAACTCGATAAGCTCCTCCGATGACGATGAACTTAGCCAATACTTCATAAATGATATCAGGCAGAGCATCCATGTGTTGTGTCCCTGGTTCACATACGACAAAGAACGTCGTTCCTGCAAAGCAAATCAACAACAGCACAATGACTTCGTTCAGTTCATAATACACGGTAGAACAAAATAAGTTACTAGAGTACACTTCATATTCTTTCTTTTAATGTTGGAAGCACGTGTGAGGTAATTTGAGAGATTAGACCTAGATCTAGGTCATGTAAACAACAGTTGGCTCATCAGTAGCAGGTATACAATCATGCAACAAGAGTGAAAACATAAATGAAGAAAGCCAGGAATTCAGGAAAAGAAAAGGACTATAAGATAATTACTTTTGTGGAATGCTTTTTGGTATGCAAATACTAACATCACAGGGGAATAATGTTCAAGCTCGTATCAACATCCAACATGTTATATATATAGTGGAATATAAGAGGTGCAGATTATAACCCAAGATTCGGCATGCTATCTGACCCAAATAAGTAGAAAAATCAGATCACAAAGGAGGTTCAGGGTATGTTGTCAACTCACATGTGCGCAAGGGGAGCTACATGATTGCTCTTTTTTAGTTTCACGAATAAAACATTATGCAGATTATGTGACAAAAGTTAGTTTATTCTAACTTCCTCTCGTTGAACACTACTAGTGCAAGCAGACCATAGAGAAGATATTCACTACTGTACTAATGATCATGATTGAACACTTACCTTAAGAGAGGTTCATACGTATCTTCCCTTGCAAGATATTTATTATGGAACAGTGTGGCTTACTTTGGGTTGGCTAATATATAAGACAACTGAAATAAAACCAAATCGTACATTAAATTCTATGGAGAAAACTTAAAACATGAAAATGTGGTGAACCAGGTACCTTGTCGTCACCGTATTTCTTGGCCTCGACTTCCTTCTCCTCCTTATTTTTGGATCATCACTTTCCTTATTTGCTTCAGATGCTGCTACATCACTCTGAAACCAGAATATAACATTAACCATGATAATGATTCTGCTTATCCTAAACCAACATGGCCATTTTTCCAAAAGCAACCAAAAATATTCCACTCGGAAGCTGTTACAAACACAACACAAATTTATGAGCGTCCATACCTATAAGTACCGATACTTTCAATCCTTACTGAAAGTTAAGATACACAATGAAAGTACTGTGTATACTTCTTTATAGTAATTCAATAAGAAAAAGGCTTCTAGGTCATTGGAAAAAACCTTTATCAAGATCTGTATCTTCAAAAATTACAATTGGACTTTTACCACCAAGTTCCATAGAGACAGGCTGCCACACAATCACAAACCAAATGAGAAGGCTCAAAAATATAAAAAAATTGACCAATTGAGCTGCAGAGACCATCTCCTTAGAACCAGTTACAGAACTTCCAGTGAATGCAACCTGGAAAAATACTACTAAATTGGAAAGAAGAGAAACATAAGAAATGCAAAAACAAGTTGAAGCACAGTGTAAGTAAGTCAAGATTTTAGAACTGAACTTCCATAGTAATCACCATGGAAGATTTGGATCAATGGTTGGTCCTATGTATTAGAAAGCAACATTACCAGATGAGCTACAGGACAAGTTATGTCCAAATGAGCTACATGACAGTTACAGGAATTGAGAATAATTCTCAAAAAACCACGAAAATGTTATGCAGTGAGCTTATTAACTGGTTAAGTTAAGTTATGAGGCAAAAGATTATAAGTGAGCTCATTTATTACTATCTACCTTCATATTTCACAGATCAAAAAGTAACTTGTATGCTTTCACTCACAAGCAGCATACCAGCATAAGGTCTTAGTAATTCAAACCAGATGGGGGTACAAGTAAAGTAAAGTAAAGGAATGATTATCTTTCAAATAAGCCACATGTTATAGTTTAATCATCTCAGCTCTATAGTTGAGGGTCATACCCAAGCGAGCAGCACAAGCATTTCTAGTATTCCCACCTCCTTGTATTCTCCTTGATGTTAACTGCACAATTCAGGTGCAAGGTTCTGATAAGGAGACAAATATGAAAGTAACTAAACCATTTGGAGGAATCCAATTCCTTTATAGTTCACTAACCTGTCATGTAATAAGAACTCGTCTGCAGTTCTCATTCTATTCTCCTCGTATTTCAGCTCTCCTTGTATACTCATTGATGCAAGCTGCTCAATTCAGGTGCAAGGTTCTGATAAGTAGACAATAATAGAAAACAACTTCTGCTTACTTTAAAACTGCAGCAGTATTAAAGAAACATATAACTTATAGCACCTGTTCAAATACCCAGAAACTTCAATTATTTCCACATACGCAGGACCTGAAATCATGGATTCAAGTTGAGAAAAAGTAAGATAATAGAGTTATGACAATATGGATGAACCAATGAACTAATCTGATCGATATCTTAGTAATTAATCATACCATAAAACCAAGCAACAAATTGTCATAGCGGTAAGCTTATGGTTTTTTTAGATTAAATTCCTTCTGCTAGGCCATCTGAAGAAACAACAGTGTGGTCGAAAAAGTAAAGAGCAGCTACCATTATAGCTGGTATAATGGCAGCAAAAATGTAAGCCGGTGGGACTTTTCCCATATCCTGCAGTTTCGACATAACATTTCAGCCATATACAACAACTAAAAATTTAAATTTGTGCATGCACGTTGATCTAAGTAATTACCTTGATTACTGTCCAATGATATAACGATGCAGATTTCCATGGAAGAGGAGTATAAAGCCTTCGTGGAACTCCATATGGAACTTTGCTTGGAATACGAAATGACATCGCTGCCCACACCACAACAATGAAAGGAACCCCATAGTCTACAATAAAGCTTCCAAGGAATTCTGTTATAATAAATCAGTTCGAAAATGTTTTCAAGTTCTAAGTACTCTTATACAGAAGTACAAAGTTAGATGAGTTTAAAACGGTTCCACACCTGTGCCATAATTCCAAGACCTGGACCTCCTTATTTTTAAAGAAGTAAAGAGAAGTCCAAAGGTGAAGATTAGTACCAACAGTCCATTTGTAAACAACCACACACTGGAATTGATATCTTTCTTCATTTGGATTTTCAGACTTCGAAACTGCAAATTCACTAACCATTCCCTTAATGGCCTCTTGAATCAAAAGGACCGCAATCAACACACCAAAAAGTTCTCCAGCAATCCTTGTAAATCTAGTGATGATAGTACAAGCATTGAATACTGCAAGGAGAAATACTCCACATTATTTCATTAAAAAGGAAAAACTGGTTTCTAATAAATTCATCAACAACAAATGTATACCTCATTAATCAAAGCAACAAATCGAGCAATACATAACTCATAGAAATTGAAGTACAATAAACATAGACATACCAGTAGATCATAGTATTATTCCTGGCCGTGTAGGGTCTTCCAACTTCAATACAAGCACCTGCATCAAAGTAGAAAAGCAAATAGCTATTAAAATCAAGCAAACCAAGCACTTTTCCATTTAACATTCTTTGAATCAAAAATTACAAATGAGATTCAAATTGAAATTAAAATTGAGATAAAAACCTTACATATCTGACCTAAACCCCAAAAGTTTAATTAGCTAGATACACAGAATTATGTCGACAAACTAATCATCTATACACTTCACAACAACAAAGAACATGTTTCTGCCGTAACTCACCAAAATCCCCAAAATCAGATCCAGTGACAAAAATTCCCAAAATCTTAAAACAAAAGACACCCTGAGAGAGAAATGACACACCGAAGCACATCTTGAGTACGAATAGATCTAATAATAATCTCAGTACCCATAGGAGTAAATCTGATTCAACAGCAAACCAAAATTCAGATTTCAACTCATCATCATTAAAAAAAAATTAAAGAAACAAAAACAGAAATAAATGGAGTATTACAATAAACTAACCTTATGAATCACAGAAAAATAGTTGTAATGAGTAATCTCCTTGGAAAATAAATTTCATTCGAAGAACCCTAAATTCCTTCATGACTCAATTAAGAAGAATCTATACCCTAGTTTCTTCATGAATCAATTGAGAAGAATCTATACCCTACTTTCTTCATGATCCAATTGAAAAGAATCCCTACCCTGAATGATTTTTCTTGAGAAAAAAATAGAGAGAAAGATAGAGATTTCGATCGGCTGTGAAAGAAGTTGTGAGAGAAAACTAAAATGGTAATGGAATATAGAGATATAGACGAGGTTTTGGAATCGATGGAGTTTCTAGTTCGTGGTGTTTGGAGGATAGCGAATTTTCTTCTGCAGAGAAGTGAAGAGAGATAAATAAAAGGCTGGTAAGGATAAGGAAGAGGGGGATTTTTCCTTGATAGGGAAGTGATAAAAACGAGAGAGAAGTGTTACCATCCTGCCGTTCTTTTCAGGAGCGAATCGTGACCATTGAAGTGTGGGGCCCATCAGATCTGAATCGGGGTTGAGGGTCGTTACATCGGTAGTTCTATGATGGCAAAATGGTAAATAAAATTTCTAATTCAGAGACGGCTTACTAGGCTCTCGGATTTTTTGCGTTTTTTTATCAGATCAGAGACCGCTATCTATGGTCAACGTATCGGCTAGCGTCATTGAGGATCTCTGATGTGGGTCATTTAGACCCCATTTTCCACTAGTGAGAAAATAATCGTTTGGTCTTTTTTTAGGTGGTCCCATGTTTGTTCGGTCCTTTGGGAAAACGCCTTTACTGTTTGGTCCATAATTATTTAAAAATATTAAATGGTCCAAAGTACCCTTCCGTGTTAATTTTAACTTATTTTTTGTAGCAGTTCATTCGTCAAAATGAACTCCTGTTAATTTCTACTTAATTTTTCAGAAAACCTATATAAACCAGAGTTCATTTCAGAAATGAACTCCTGATAAAAACCTATATAAACCAGAGTTCATTCTAGAAATGAACTCTTGTTAAGTTCTACTTATTTTTTCAGAAATCACCTTTTATCAGGAGTTCATTCCAGAAATGAACTGCTGATAAAAACCTATATAAACCAGAGTTCATTCCAGAAATGAACTCCTAATAAAAACCTAAAAAAACATAGTTCATTCCAGAAATGAACTCCTGATAAAAACCTATATAAATGGTGGCTCTCTAAAAGAGTCACAGAAATGATACCTGCAAGTGCACAGGGTCTGTTGTAGTGAGTGTGCAAGGCAGGGTCGAACCACAGAGACTAGGGTGTATAGTTGAAGTGATGAAGCAAGTGACAGTTAACAAGAAAAATCAGTGGTAGTGAATAAGAAACAGTGAAACAAAGACAAACAAACCAAGGCTGTGAGCCAAGGGCAGTGACAGAACTGAAAAACAGTAGCATGTAAAGCAAGTAAACAGGAACATGGTAGGGATTTTGAATCCACATCTTGATCCTAAACTAAGGCAGATCCTAATCAAATCATGTTCTTGTTTCATCTCAGGGAAGATTATGGATGATTTAACTAATCTTACTAACTTACCCCTAGCATCAACTGTCTTTTTACAGTACAGCTGATCACAGGCTTGTTTGCTCAACCAGTTATCTAGCAATCCGCATTAGTGGAAGGTTAATCCCCTAAGTTCTCTAGTTCACCCCTAGCATTGAGTGTCTTCTTACAGCACACTCAATCACAGGTGCATTTGATCACTAAGTTTACTAACTTCCCTACTTCAATTAAGCACAGTCCTTCAAATGGACTGAATCCTTAGCTACTCTCACTCTTACACCCCTAGAATCAGCTGTCTTCTTACAGCACAGCTGATCACAGGTGCATTCACTCAACTAGCCAATTATCAATCCTACTTAGTTTCAGCACTACAAGAACAAGGACTATCCTAGCTTACAATTCAAGAGTATCATCTAACCCCTAGCAAATGGAGTTAGAACATAATGAAATTAAATGACAATGGAATTGAAATTGTTTAAAACATTGAACTAAACTTGAACTGAAATTAAATTCTAAAATGAACTGAAATTTACAAAACAATTTAAACTAAGAACTAACCCTTGAGGCACTGGCTATTCCAGTCCTCTTGGGTGAGGCACTGGCTATTCCAGTCCTCTTGGGTGAGGCACTGGCTATTCCAGTCCTCTTGGGTGAAGCACTGGCTAGTCCAGGCATGTCTTCTAACACACACCCACACATCATATTTATAGTTACAAGCTTCAATTAGGGTTCTACACAAGTTTTCCCCAAATCCCCAAAAACAGCAGAAATTAGGGTTACTGATTTACCTAATTTGATGGGATGATTTGTTCCCATGTCTTCGACCCATCCTTCCTCTGCTCTTCCTTCTCCATCTCTTGTTCCAACTGCTCCTCTAGCTCGAGCTATTTTATCAATTTCTCTTCTTTCCTGTCTCTGAAACCCTAGGAGAGTAATTGGTATGATAGCTGGCTAGAAAGAAGGGGAAATAGATGGGGTTTCGTTAGGTAATAGCCATGATGGCTTTTGGTGGTGGTTGTGGCAGTTGAGGAAGGTGGTGGTGATGATGGTGGTGCGGCAGGGTATGGTGGTGTTGCAGAGGGTGAGGGAGAAATAGAAGAAGTCGATGGAAAATGGATTGGGGTGCGTTTGTTTTGGGTATAGGGTATTTGGTACTCGGGTGTTGAGCGGGTTTAGCAATTGTTGATGAACAGCGAGGATGAGACGTTGGATGCGAAGATGATGGATCGATCTAACGGCGAGACATAAGGAAGCGAGGAGCGACCGTTGGATGCGGAAGTACAACGAAACTGACGGCTCAAGATGGAGTTAGGTGCTGTAGTGTTTGACAGGAGCTTCAGACTTCGATGCACGACGATGAAGCGACCGTAGGATGCATCTGTGGATCCAATCTGACGGCTACGAGCTTAGGCAGGCTTTGGGCTTGGTCTTGGACTTAGGTTAGAGTTTGGGCTTAGACAATTCTGAGCCCACTTCTTCTTTAAGAACAAATTCTTCCTTCCAAGCCCACTTCTAGTTGATCCGGCTCTTGCAAACATCATTCTCCGCTGCCTTTCTGCGGGAGTGTTTGCCGTTTCTTTGCTCTTTTCACTTCGTGAGTTAACCAGGCTTTATTTAGTACCTAAAAATGCAAAACTAATTAAGAAAAGTATTTATTCTTGAAAACAATGAAAATACAGAATATGGGATAAAATGGAGAATTAATGCACAAAAGATGAGTTAAATGCCAAGAAAAATATATAGAAATGTGCACTTTTTAGCACTCATCAATAAACCAGAGTTCATTCCAGAAATGAACTCTTGATAAAAACCTAAAAAAACAGAGTTCATTCCAGAAATGAACTCCTGATAAAAACCTAAAAAAAAAACAGAGTTCATTCCAGAAATGAACTCCTGATAAAAACCTAAAAAAAACAGAGTTCATTCCAGAAATGAACAACATCATCATCATCATCATCATTCTTCATCTTCTTCGACGTCTTCAACAGCAGCAACAACATCGTATTCATCAGGTTCATCGTCTTCATCATCTTTAACATGAGCAGCAACAGATCTTGAAAGTCTTCATCATCTTCATCTTCATCTTCATGAGCAACAACAACAACATGAGTTCATGTAAAGAATGAACTTCTACGTCTTCATCATCTTCATCTTCATCACGAGCAGGAAGAAATCAAAAACAAATCCAAAAAAGAAAAAAAAACGGATTTAGATTTTCACCTCTGAATCGTCATTGTTACAGCAGGACGAAGATTGAAAGACAATGATGATGAACTCACACAATCTTCTCTGCCGTCTTTATCATCTCTGCAAAATCAAGAACCTAGCAGGAAGATGAAGAAAAAACAAGAAGAGAAAAACTAGATCTGAAAATATGGAGGTGAAAGAAAGTAAATATGAAAATAATATCTTCTCTCTTGAATTGAGTATATATGTCCTATGTGACGTCATGGATGATGCAATGGTCCCAAAAGGGTATTTCTGCCACTATAAGATGACAATTACATCATCCATGACGTCACCCTAGGACCAAACCATTATTTCTATGACCAAAATATAATTTATTTTTCCAAATAGGACCAAACAGACAGTTGACTGAGTCAACTGGACCAAACTCATCCTAATATATTATTTCTAGGACCTATTGGCATTTCTTACTAAAGAAAAGCTTTGGCTCTTTCCTTGCCGATCAAAAAAAAAAAAAAAAAAAGCTTTGGCATTTGGCTCGGGATGGTAAACAATCAAAAACCCAGCACCCCTTGAGGTCATGATGCAATTGTTAGGCAAAAAAGAATTTTTTGACCTGGATTTGCCAATACTTATTTTTCTCAAGCACTATAACACTACACCATTTTAAGGTATTAGCAACCTTTCATAGATGTTGCTAAACAGGGTCGCAACAGGCTTTCGCTGTTGCTAAACACGGTGTCGCAATTTTTAGCAACGACATATGCTTTGTTGCGAATCTCGGTCAGCAACGGCAATTCGCAACGGCGCTTGCCGTTGCTACATTTTTTATTCGCAACAACAACCTGTTGTTGCTAATCTGTTTCTAATTACAGGAATACCCTTACCCGAAACTAGATATTGTTGGTTCCGGTTCTAATTTATTGGTTCTAGGTCTAATTTTGCAACAGAGGGTTGAGGTTGCTAATTTTTTGCAACCACAAAAAAAAGGTCAGGTCTATGTTTATTGACCTAGTCAAAATTCACTACCCCCACATTTCCTCCCCTGTAATTACCCAGTTCCCCATATTCAACATCCACACAGATATACAAACCAATGGTGATACAAAACTGTATTGTGTAGAATCTTACTGAGAATCACCACTAGATAATATTATATAGAAGAAAGGATTCTTCAATTGATATAAATGTACACAAGTTACATAACCCAAAATTTTGTGACTGACATACAACTTTCGTTCTGTGTTGATGTTTATAAATGGATGGGTAACCTAGTTAATTTGTGTCAACTGACAGAGGCATTGAAAAACAGGGAAATAAGGACTAAAATATCACCAGAATGTATCACGAGACTCCGCTTGCTTAACAAACTTCCTCAGCAAATCATACGTAGATGCAGCAGCTGCTAAAACATCACCAAGTACTGCTTTTTGACTTAAGCCCAAATACCTGCATAATAACCAATTTGATGTTTCAGTACTAAGGTTACAAATAAAAGACTAAAGCCTAGATTTTGTATAATATGCAGAGACAAGTCAAAACCATGAAAAGAAAATATCAAGAAATTAACTCTGCTATAAGTGAACTAAATGGAGAATGTAATAAAAATCCAAACAGAGAGACAAGTGTGAGAATGAGAGAACAATAATACAGTCCTAAAATCAAAATTGAGAGCCAAGAATTTAAGGTTAAAGGCTAATGGGTATTGAAAATGTGTTTAGACTCACTCAAAGAACTCACGGGTCACTTAAGAAAAAGAAACTTTTATTTCTTTTTTAAAACTTGGTCTTACAGACCTTAATTTTCTTTACAGAATGCTCTCTCTATTTTTTTTTCCTAACACCTTACCACTCATGATTTCACTCGAGTGCAAACCTTACTACCAACTTCGAGTTTCCACTCAATTACAACTTTACAAGTTATAACTGAACCCACTCAAGCTTATTTATAGCTTTAGTTAACCGACCTCTTGAAGGTCAAGAACTTTCTTTTACTATCTAGTATACGACTACTCTAGAATAATCTAGTGAACGGCTTTCCAACAATCTTTTACAACAAAATTCACTAACACTCTAGACAAATCGACCACCCTCTTACTTACTAGCTAAGCACTATAGATGCTTCTTATACTACCGACATAGCTCGGTTGAACCCATATTACTCTACATTACTCTTGATTAATCCATATCAAGTTTACTCTTCCTACACATTAAATGAAGAAGGCAGTGATAACAAAAATTGTTTTGACATTTATACCTTTGTTTCTTTGAACGGAGGGAGCCAGGGTGATACTTTGGAGTGCAGGATTCCAGCTTTTTATTCACCATTCAGCGTTCTTCAATGTACGCATCTTGATTTAGCAATCGAGAGTTAAGCTCCTGAACTTCATCCCTAAGTCCTTTCTCTTGAAAAAGTGAAGGGGTAGAAATCAGTTGGTATGTTACAGGTACAAGCTTAAATGGGTTGGAAAGCAAAGAAATGCCCTATTTCGAGAAAACAAGACGAAAAGAAATTAAATCAACATCCGAAATTCAATTGACTAAACCATTTACTACCACTCAAACTCAATTATGATACAAATTAAGTTCTCTGCAATACCGAAGTAGTATTTCTCTTAATGATAAGCAATGAAGGTCAAAGTACTCTCACTTGAAAGTCCAATAATGCCTGACTTGCTTACAGAACCTCAGCTTCTTGTAATGAGCATTTCAACCACATGATTAATTTTTTCCTGCGATTGCAAGCGACCCCAATCCTCAATAAAAGTCTCCTTCCAACAATAAGGTCCAGAAATAACTTTACTCCATTATTTCCAAACTCTAAGAATCATAATCACAATATCTTGCAGAGGTAGTTTCTTAAATACTAGACCAAGTGTAATTAAGATATTTTGTAATACGAAGAGGGAAAAAAAGGCTTGAACAATCCAAGATAGTATCACCATGAACATGCCAAATATTGTACCATGTGTAACCATAAGTCAAGGAAAAATAAATACGGGAAAGATGAAAGAAAAATATTACTAATATCCATCTCTAAGGCCACCGGATTTCCCTTGACCAGCAGTATCGCAACGGGATGAACTTCAACACAAACTGTAGATGCAAATCTCCACCACCGCATCAATTTGTATACCCAGTAAGCCAACTTCCAGGTTTGCAAATGAAGAATTAATTGAATAGAGTTGAAATATACATATCAATTCTAATAATCGCCTTATCAGATGTAGGAATCTCCATCTGTAGTCAACAATCTGAAATTCGCTAAACATATTTGTTCTACTCCTTATTTCCCTTGCTTCATTGTCTAATATTTCTAGAACCTGATCAACAGAAAGTTCAAAGTTTAGGCATATATATGTCAGAATCGAAGTAAAGCGGGCCATGTATGCACCAAGCTTAGTAAGGGCGTTTATGTTACATATGAAAGGGTGCAAAAAAAAATACTTTACCTCCGGTATTGAATTAAGGACTCTGCTGGACATTGCAACATCCACACGCCTTATACAACAACCGTATTTACTGCAGTTCAAGAGACAAAACATACTTTCGGCAATTAGCATATAAAATATTATATTTGAGCTTGTCCGACCAAAAGTTCCATAAGCAAGAATAAGGAAATACCAGTTTATGCCTTCAGTTTGAGGAGTATGTCCCACCATTATTGCTTTACCACCTAATGCTTGCAACGTCTCTTGCAGAATCGCTTATATCTGATTTAAGATAATACATTAAGTTTAGGAAGATAAAGGACATATGTAACAGCAAAAACCAAAGTTACTTGCCTGGCATGCTTGATAATCATCTATGTCACTGGTCTGTCCGGAGTACAATCGGTTCCAGTCAATTATATATCCTAGTTGAACCAATACCTACACGCATTACGCAGAACACATATCCTACTTGTAATCATTCAATAAACAAGAATCATATTTCTTGTCTCTCAGTAAATTAACCAAGCAACAAACAGACATAATACAAGAAAGGACCATTAGTTATCGTCTCTCCATTGGTCCATGTAGTTTGTGCTATATCACCATAAAAATCTCCAACTATATTTAATCACACCAAAGCAATCAGTAACTAAAATCCAATTCCACACTAATTGCAAACCTCTGACACCAAATAAGAAAATCAAACCTATCCCAATTTGTAAGTCTACACTAATTTCACAAGCTAAACACAAAAACTAAGCTTATTAAAGTAATGGGTCTTGGTTGACAGATTTACCAGCAATGATTCTACTAATTTAAAAAATCCTAAGCAAATCCAAACATAGAGCCAAGATTTTGTTAATTCAGACCGTATATGTACTCAACATCAAATCAAAACCAACAGTATGTTTGATCAATGAAATGAATACAACTAAACAATATAGCTAAGTCATGAAGTTATCGTGATTTCTTTTCACTCATAACTTTAAAGCTACACGTTATAATTCAAGTGTATAAACTCCGCCAGTTTCCATCCCACTTGAAGTCTAACCTGTAGCTATGAACTGAATCACGATAAACTGTTAACCAATTCTATTTTGACATATCCACTTCATCCATTTCTTGTTCTCATCAGATGATATATTACTCTCAAAATAAACTTTACAAGATCAAACAAAGTACTTTACAAGAGCATACAAATTACTTAAAAAACTTCCTAAGGAACTCAGTTCGTACAAACTTTCAAAACTTCCTAAGTTCAGTTCATACAAACTTTCAAAACTTCCTAAGTTCATAATTTAAACAAACTAGTTCTAGTGGTAGGGTTTCCGAAGCCCTTAGGTTAACGACAGAAACATCCTCTCAGTGAAGAGAGAATGATCAACAAGTAGCTTTTCAGAATCACCACTAGGACTATTTATCATGTTCAGTAAACATATACATCTCACACATGCTATTATAATCCAAAATCAAAACAACTTCACAAAAACAATATTAAAGTACAATCAAAACAACTTCACTACTAGTTCATAGAAACATATACCTTCTTAGTTCTTCCAAATCCAACTCTGGCCAGTTCTTCTATGTCCAAACTCTGATGAGCAAACTGTAATCATATAACAATAACAAATCATTAAATCAATTCATATTCTGAAACCCTAAAATAGAAATTAAACCCAAAACTGAAAATTGATGAAAACTCCTAAAACAGCTTAACATAAAACAATAAATTAAACTTATACCTTCTATGTTCTTCAGTTGTTCAGAGTTCTTTCTTCAAAGTAGTCCATCTCTTCAACCTTGACAAACCCTAAAATGGAAAAAATAAAATCGTG
Source organism: Papaver somniferum (assembly GCF_003573695.1). Taxonomy (NCBI): domain Eukaryota; kingdom Viridiplantae; phylum Streptophyta; class Magnoliopsida; order Ranunculales; family Papaveraceae; genus Papaver; species Papaver somniferum. The sequence goes on from NC_039366.1 coordinate 9,343,796, forward strand.
TTAGATTCACAAATAAAACCATTTAAATCGAAAGAGAAAGAAGAAATCAAAAAAACTAAAATCAGAAACAACAGATTCACGGATGAAAAATCGAGAAACTGAAATTGAAAAACTAAAATCAAAATCTTTAAAATCGAAAAAAGATTCAGAGATGAACCCTAAAATCAGTAAACTAAAATGAAAAAAAAAAGAAGGAAAGAAAAAAGCAGATTCATAGATGAAACCTGAAATCAAATGCCCTAAAATCGTGAAACCCTAGAATCCATAAACTGAAATCGAAAAACTAATAATGATAAACACTTACCAGATCGAACACGAGCAACCAAACCTCTAAGATTAACACTTAAGATCGAGCTGCAACTGAATCTTCAAGGGGACAAAATATCATGCGGGAGCAGAAAAGAAAAAAAGAGAGTGAGGAAAAATGAAAATGGCTGAATGGCTATGAAAATTCCAAGTATAGGTAGATAAGGCTGAAGGGGTGGAAAAATAAAGCAGAAGACTGACCAAACTTTGACTTGGGCGAAAAAAAATGTCAAAGTGTTTCCGACCACATGCGTGCTTCGCATGCATGAACACCTCGCCGTTGCTATTCGCAACCGAAATTCTGCTGTCACTAAATTAGCAACAGGCATATGTCGTTACGAAAATATAGCAACCGAGATTAGCAACGGAAATTTCGCAACGGCACTAGCGCTGTTGCTACTCTGGGTTGTTATATCCTTAAAATGGTGTAGTGTAATAATTCTGTAGAAGAAGAGGAGGGATATGACATTAGTGAATTTAATAAACTCGCTCATTGATGTTGGGCAAGAAAATATTTGTACATAACTATGATTTATATGATCGAAAGAAGAGATACCTGAACAAAGTCGAGACGGTTTGTAATACTCTACATTCGTAACCCAAGTTCATCTATGATTTTCTCCTGTTGAACCAAAACCATTTTGAGTTAATATGTATGAAAAACTGAAACAAAATGTTCAAAATTTATGTAATAAAGAGATCTCTTTATAAATTCAGGAAAACTTGGCAACAACTACCTGGTTATCTGTGGCTGTGCTGGAAATATCATTGACATACTTAATGGAAGTATGAGATTATATAGTATATATAAAGTTAACTCAACTTGCGACTGCGGGTGAAGACCACCGTAAGAGGAAATATCCCTAAACAATATCTAACTATCTCCACTGCTGAACAACAAGAATAGGGTGCGACTTCAGTAAACTAGTATCATCAACTTTAACAAAGAAGATGATATTTCAATCTTACAAAAGGAATGGCCATAATTCTACTAGATAAATTATGCTAGTTCTAACACTGACATACTTATATAACAAGTTATATTACAAAAACTTGCACCTACAGGGGAAAACAGTCATAAGAGACGGTTTCCGTTGAGAAAATATAACGGTCTCTAATGCAGGACAACAATGGTGTGACTTCATTAACCTAGTATATGCAAATTCGTTCATGTAAGCATAAATCATAGTATTAAACAACAATATGTCAACAAACATACTTACTCATAGCGCAAAACAGAATAGGCAAGTTCAAAGGAGTGTGGTTATCCATAAAAATAATATATGTTAATAAATTTTTTATTTATGTTTGTCAAACTCTGTGTTGTTAGGCGCCAGGCGAGGTGAGGTTCCAGGCCCTTCGCCTAGGGCCTATGTGCCTAGAGAAAAATTAGAAAACAAAATTTTTTCTCTCATTCTGGCGCCTTGGGCGTTTGATTGTCTAGGTACCCTTTGCAGGACCCGTGCTCCTAGGCACCTTTTACAACATATAGGCCAAAGTCCAATTAATTCTTTTTTTTTTAACGTCAAAACCTAATTTGCATATTACGCCATCAAGCACAAATTGAAGTAAACGACTCAACACGTATGCAAAAGCGTAATAATTTTTTTTTTTTTTTTTTTTGTTGATGCAAAAAGAATTTTATTGATAGAATTAAGAGGTTACATGGTTGTCCATATCAATCCACTCCTTTACATCATGTGGAAAGTCAGATTGATAAGAAAAAAATGACTTAGAATTTCTAGTTTTCTTTGCTGGCTTATCTGCAACACCATTTGCATCTCTTTTGATAGAGACACACTTCCAAACCTCTAATTTTCCTAACAAAAATTTAATATCTAAGATAAAATTCCTATTCATCCAATGAACATATGAAGTTTTCTCATTGATTGACTTAATGACTACCTCACTATCACTCTCAAAAACAACTTTATTATAGTTTTTAATGCATGCAAAAGTAACAGCTGCCAGCATAGCTCTGCACTCTAGCTCCTCCACTTCTATGCCTTTCTTCATTCCTCCGTCAAAGTACTCCCCTTGCACTCCAACGCAGGTACTTGCAAAATCCCTGACAATTAGACCAATGCCACCTTGAGAATTAAGCTGCTTAAACGAAGCATCTAAATTGATTTTTAAAAATCCAGCATCAGGCGGCTTCCATCTTTGAACCTGTAAGTGAACATTATGAGTATTCAAAACAGTAAGATTGTTAATCCCTGCAACTGAAATGTCCCTGTTAGGATTATTATTCTGAAATATTTTAGTACACCTATCCTTCCAAATAGTCCAGGCAGTAACCGTAAGAGTTTTTTTTATATCATCCCTAGTAATACCAGAGCCAAAAACTAGATGTGCACCAACTGAGAACCAAGAGATAATAACCCAGTTTCTAAAAGATCCATGTTGTGCTAAAACTGTACTAACATTTATATTAACTGCTAACCAAACAGATCTTGCATAAGGACAATCTAAAAAAAGATGATCACAAGATTCAACTACATGGTTACATAAACTACAGTGTATCTTACTGCCATTCTTATATCTAGAAAGCTTGTCTCTAGTTGGAATAATGTCCCTTATACATTTCCAAGCAAACAGTTTTACTTTATGAGGAAGTTGAACTTTCCAGAGAGATTTCCAAACCTGAACTGGGACAGTATTGGAACCTGCAGTAAGATTAGTACCCCAAGATAAAACATTGTAAACACTTTTAACAGTGAATTGACCTTTTCTGTCTGGTAACCAAATTAGTTTGTCCTTACCAGTAACAGGCACAGACATATCAATAATTTTGTCAGCACAATCCTTTTCAAACAGATAATAGATTAAATGAACATTCTAGGATCTAGTGTTCTCAATAAAAAGATCAGAGACATAGGAGTAAGAAACAATGTTCACTAAACCTTCAGCTGGAATAGGAGGATGATCTAGTTCAATAACCCAACAACGAAGCCAAATTTTGGTTTTTTTTTCCACACCCAATAGCCCAAAAACTGTTTTCTTTTATGATATCAATACATTTATAAATGCCCCTCCAAATCCAAGAGCAATTTTCATTGATCTTAGCCAAATGAAGTATGTTGCAAATATTTAGCACTTAAAATTTGCACCCATAATTCCTCATTATCTGTGACAATTTTCTAAACTAATTTTCAAATGAGAGCAGTATTAGAAGTGTCAAGGTCTCTAAATCCTAAACCTCCTAAATCTTTTGCTTGATTAATACTATCCTAGTCTACAAATTTGATTCCTTTACCTGTCTTATGATCCCACCAAAAATTTAGCTGGAGAGAATCAAGTTTACTAAGTAAAGTTGTAGGAATTTTAAAGCAAGCCATTTGATAGGTTGGCAAAGAATTCAAAACTGATTTAATCAAAGTAGACCTACCAGATTGATTTAAAGTGATACTCACATAGTTTTTAAGTATAGCTTCAAAAGATTTCACAATGGGATTGTAACACCCCAAATACTAAAACTGCTTAGCTAATATGATTACAACCTAATTGAAGCATCAAAACTAGATTAAAGGTCTTAAGTATCACCATACCATAAACTAGTCTCAAAATAAACCCATATACTCTGATATTATTTAAATGAAAAGCTCTCGAGTGATAAGAATATAATAATGTGTTGTTTTACAGATTAACAAAGAATACATATAAAAGATAACACAACATATTTAGAATCGTTAAAGCTTTTTAGCAAAGAAAACGGTATATCCTCGCAGGCACTATTTCTTCTGAAAACTAAAACTGAAGTGGGAATAAGTGAGCACATCATCCCAAAGGGGTGCCCAATGGAAACACATAACATTCATGTAATCATTGACATGCTTCACAGTTCTAAAAGATAATGAAATTGAAACAGAAAAATAGAAGAAAGCAGATAACACCTTTTACACACAACACGAAGCAGAAGATTGCTTCAACTCTTTTCCCCTGATATTGCGTCCATCGTGGAAATATCCATGAAAGATCCACCACCGGATGGATCTACGAGAATTGAATTAAACAACCTAAACATATGTTATCCTAACCTCGTCTCACTCAATGGAGAATAAGATGCTAGGAATAACTCCAGTCTCAAATGATAGCATGAATCCAGGTACCGTAAGATATTATCGTGGAATGCGTACACCTCATAAATCCCAATGCCACCATCTAAGTCTAGAATATAATAAGGTTTTGATTACTATGATCTGACCCTGCACAACAGGTTCACAAAAGGCCCAATCATTATTCGTAGGCCAAAGTCTCCAAATAATGACCATATCCAGTCATGAACCTAGAATTTCTTCCTAAGTCAAGGTCATAGTAACCCAGTCATACTACTAAGACTGAACAAACAAGTATGATATGCATATGAGTGAATTCCTCAAATAAAATAGTACATATACTATCGAAACGGATGAGTTACCGCCCTTCTAAGGTAATATTGCATACAGATGAATTACCGTCCTTCTATCTTAATAAGCAAGAAAGTAAGTAATATTGCAAACGGATGAGTTACTTCCCTTCTAAGTGATATTGTAAAACGGATGAGTTACCGCACTTCTAAAACTTAGCAAGAAGCCATGGGGAAACACAGACACTCCTCGCAGGGAACCACATAATGCATATCACACAACATACTCATTCAATTACAAATATCATGTTCACTGAAATAAAGAACTCATCATGCTCGCAGATAAGGTAGACTCAAAGATTACAAGAAGGTTACAGAGTTCCCACGTGATTTGATGACAAGCCACTCCTACCTTGAATTCCTCAATCCGTTGGTTCATCCTTTGAATCGATCGTTGTTAATACAGACTAACTGTTAATCACACAATCACTCAAAGAGTTTAGCCAAAAGCCTCATACAAGGTTCATAAAATGATTCCATACAATTCTCTAGTTATGGGCTAAGTGAACTATCTAATGGTTCTAAGCCCATTTATAATTCTACATCTTTTCATTATCTATCTTTGACATATCTAAAGGTTTACTAGTTCAACTGGATTGGTTCTATAGTCTATTAGATAAGTCTTACAAAGAGCTACCATTTTGTAGAAGGAACCAAGGGTCAATTCGGACCATATCTAGTCCAAAGATACATAATAAGGTTTCTGGCTCTAAGCCCAAGCCCATGGGTGTAATCCGGCACGACCCACTAGTCCGGCTCATTATACAAGATCCAGTCCTGCTGAGTCAACTAACGGTCACTGATGGTCAAATGGTCAACGAACAGTCAACGTCCAAAGTGAGGTCAAAGTCAAAGGGTCAAAGTCTGGTCTACCGAGTCAACTCGGGTCAAGATAGAGAACTCGGTGAGTCAAAACGATTCAACTCATATAGATATCTGAGTCAGGGTAATCTAGGTCAGTCAGGTTCTGACTGAGCTGAGAAGCTCAATGCCAAAGCCTTTGCACAGGCCAGAACCATTGCCCAAGCCAAAGAATATTAATGCACAAACAAGGTGCAACACCTAAGCTGCCAAGACTAACATGATGCAACACAACAAGTCAAAACTCCAAACTACTTCTACTCCTTTACAATTCAATCTAAAGAGCATCTAAAACCCCCATTACAACACTAACACAATCAAATCAGCTGAACTTCATAATTTTAAACTTCAACTACAACTCGCGATTGCATCTATTTAGTTCTATCACATGCTCAACCAAACTTTAACAGTTGTAACTGAACCATGACTTGTTTCTACTTCAGTTCAGCCTAACACAGTTACAATCTTCACTGCATCAATTACAAATCCTGCAATTTCAATAACACACCCACCAACCTCAGTTACAATAATTTCAGGACCAAAATCTTCATAGATGTAATACCGATTCACTACCTAACCCATGTACTGCAATCAATTCATCTCCATTTGTAATCATCAATCACTTACAACATCACCACTGAAATCAATCTCCAAGTCAAAGCCTAACATTCATCTAAACTTTAACTCAGACAGCTCCAACTTCCAACACACAAACAATTACAGAACCGCCACCATACACATCAAACTTCATATCGATCCCAGCAACAATTATCACCAATCCTTCTCACTAGACTGCAGGTCTACATAGTTCTACTATCCCATTCATCACCAACACATTTTCAAGACCTCCACCTGAAGTAGCACTTGATTTTGCTTGTTCAAGCCACTGAGATCAATTCCTCTTTATCAGTTCAACACAATAAACACCAATAGAACATTTATGCTCTACATCTGCAATTCATTTCCAATTCATTGACTTCATTTCTTCATACCTGCATCTGTTACAATCCTCACTTCTTGAGTTCAGTTCACGATCAATATTGTCATCTCAACAGCTCATGAATTGCTATCTAACTTAAATCAGACCATCTAACTAAACATCATCACTTGCAGTTCAACCCAGAAACTCATAACTAAAACTTCAATACCAGCCACACTCCATGTCTCAGTTCATACATATATTCCCTGCAACATCAACTCTACCAGTGATTCAACCTTCATCTCTACCAGCAACATCTGCATCTTACTAAAGATCTAAATTTTCTAACTCAGGAACCCTAATTTACTTTGAAATCAAATTAAACTTCACACAACCATTCACACACCAATTAACAACAAACCCATCTCTAATAACCCAATTAATCAATCAAAAACACTCAATTTAATCTTCAATTCAAAAGAACCCTAATTTACCTGATTTAAGCAGCATCGACATCTTTTCATCTTCCCAGAACTAATCAACATCAGTACCACCAAGAGCAATCACTACCCAACTATACCCTACCTCTCTCGATCTAAAAATCTTGATTTCAGCTTCGTATAATCACCAACAGGTGAAGAACACGGGAAAGAGAAGCAGAAGAAGAAGCAAATAAAAATGAGCTTATCTGCTCGATTTGGTGTATATAAGACCCAAGGAAATTTATGGGACACCCGCTGAATTGGATAAGGTCAGCCCCAGTCGGTTTAATGGCAAAAAGACTATTTTCCCTTGTCACAAATTCGATGATATATTCTTCATTCGGTATACGAATGACACGTTCGAGTAGTCCATTCCCCGTAACTTTTAGTGATCTATTCGATGGTACTAATTTCTCATCTAGATCGTTGTTAGATTAAATTTATTAATTAACGTTCATCTTTAATCTAATCGATTCATTAGCGGCTAAATCGTGTCTTGACTGGTCTAATAGCGTTGACGAGCTTGAGGGTCCTTACAGGGATCAAAGGATTTCAACTTAGAGTGTCCTAGCAATAATGGAGCACCTAAATATTTCTCAGAATCAGTAACAATAGACATTTGAAGAGCTCCATCAAGAAAATCATAGTAATCAGGGCTTAGATTATGGCTGAAATAAACACAAAACTTATCAAAGTTTAGCATTTGACCGAATAAAGCACCAAAATTCTGCAAAATCTTCAAAAATTCATTAACATGATGCATATCAGCTTGACCAAAAATGAGAATATCATCTGCAAAAAGCAAATGAGAGATAGGTGGAGATTTCCTAGAGACTTTAACACCAGTTATGGTTTTATTAGTCTCGGATATTAATAAGGACCTAGAAAGGTATTCCATGGCCAAAATAAAGGGATAAGGAGATAAAGGATCTCCTTGTCTTATACCCCTAGTAGGCTCAAATTGATTGCAAGGAGAACCATTCAATAAAACACTAATACTGATAGTAGTAACACATTGCATGATAAGATTACAAAAATCAGTATTGAAACCAAATTTCAGTAACACACCATTTAGAAAATTCCATTAAAGTCTGTCAAAATCACTTGAAGGGCCATATTTCCAGAGTAACCTTCTTTATGTTTCATAGAATGAATCATTTCATGAACAATAATGATATTGTCATGAACTGCTCTTCCTGGGACAAAAACAGCTTGGTAAGGAGAAATCAGTTTTTTCAAGTAAGGTTTGATTCTATTAGCTAAGATTTTAGATATAATATTATAATAAACATTGCACAAACCTATAGGTCTAACTTCAGAAGGAAATTTAGGACTTTTATACTTAGGAATAAGTGAAATATAAGTCTTATTTAAGACTCCTAGGCATGTGACCACATTGAAAAACCTTTTAACAACTTCAATAATATCCTTACCAACAAGCTGCCAGTGAGATTGATAAAAACCTACTTGAAACCCATCTGGTCCAGGGAGCTCCATGCAGGTACGCTCTTAACAACATTCTCAATTTCAGAGTCAGTAGGAATTAAGTTCCGAATAGCATTATCAGACTCAGTGATGATATTGGGAATCACATCAAAAACATTATTAGTGAAAACAGGATTGGAAGTACTAGCAATTTTACTAAAATGAGTAGTAAGCAAATTACTAATATCTTTTCTATCCCTTAACCAATTACCTTCAGAATCACAAAGCACATTAATAGTATTAGAATACATTCTTTTATTAACCATAGTATGGAAATATCTATTATTATTATCTAGTTCCAGACCAGTTTTATCCCTAGATTTTTCTCTATAGAATTCAGACTGAATTTTGTACCATTTTTCTAGCTCATTGGTAATGAACTTAATTCTATCATGATGTGTGTCAGAAAGGATTCATTTTCCAGACTATCTTGAAGGATTCTAATATTTTTGTGAATATCTCCAAATTCCATCTTGTTCCACTGAGATAAAGCTATTCTAGCACTATGTTGTTTTTGTTTGAGTTGATGAGCAAGACTACCCTGAAATTCTAAATTCCAAGAATTTTCAAGTTGTTCTTTGAAACCTTTATGACCTAACCAAGTTCTAAAAAACTTAAATGGCCTCCAAAGATGCTTAGGAATGGGATCTGTTATAAGCAAAACAGGACAATGATCAGAAGCAATGAAATTCAAATGAAGTATTTTAGCATAAGCAAAATTTAGGCCCCAATCATTATTGCTAAGAGCCATATCTAATCTAGCCAATCTACTTCCAGATCCATAAGAGTTACTTGTCCAAGTATAATCCCTTCCTTCATACCCAATGTCAAGCAAACCTGCATCATTAACTTTAGTTTGAACCCAATTATCAGAAGTATTATTATTCTTATCCAGATGGAAATTTAAATCCCCTATAACTATCCATGGTTTTTGAACATCTTTACTGAAATCAGCCAAAAAGTTCCATTGAGTTCTCTTAGGCTCAGTATAAGTTGATCCATACATGAAAGTAACTAGGGCTTTAGGTTTACTAGGATCCAGCTGAATGACTACATGGATCATATTGTTTCCACAACCTATAATTTCAACATCTATACCATCCTTCCACATAAGAATTAATCCACCAGCAATACCAACTCTGTCAATATAAGTATAGTTGAGGTAATGGACTGACTGAGCTATTGATATCATTCTACTCTCATCTATCTTAGTTTCACAAAGAAAAATGAAATCAGGATTTTGAGTTTTAGCCAAGTTTTGAAATTGTTGTTTAGTAAAGTTATTAGCAATACCCTGTACATTCCAAGAAATAATTTTCATTTTAAAAAATAAGAAATAAAACTTTGTCAAAGAAAAGAAGGAAAAAAGAGTTATGTTAGCTCCAACAATGCTTCCAGTTTGCAAATCCCTAGATGTGATTATGTTAGTTGTCTGTGATTCCACAAGTTTGTCAGCATCAACTTCATGTTCAAAAACATGAGTAACTGGAATATCACTTCTCTGCCTTTTTCCAAGTCTTTCCTCCATAGAATCGTCATCCTTGTGTCCTCTAGTTATGGATGTAGAACCTATCACATAACCATCTTTAGGAGGAACAAAAACCTTCCCCTTAATGTTTTTCTTATGAGCAACTGCAGGAACTTGTTCTCCATCTCTAGCAATCACAATCTGCTTTCTAGCACCCATTTTTAGTTCTCCAAAATAATGAGGCTTAGCATGAGCCTTAGCTAAGTAATCTGTAGCTGCCTTACATGCCTCCTTATTGTGATTAAGAATATAACAATTTGGACATATCTTGTGTGGATGCTTCTCATAAAAAAACTTAATGCAAAGAGTTGAACCAGCATTTGTTTTTGCCATCACACCTCTTCTCAAAGGGAAGTTAATATCTACTTGAACACAAGATTTAACATGTCCACCCTCAGCTGGAATCTTAGTTATTGCCTTGACATTCATGTGCTCTAGTAATATCTTTTTTATTTGAATCCAAAAATATTGATTACTCCAATCAAGTTCTTGATAAATCATTCCAGAATTATAGATCCTTAGATTAATAAGAAATCCATTAATACTCCAGGGCTGAGAATCAAAAACATTATTCTTAGAATCATGGTCTTGAAATTGAAATTCTATGATATTATAATCCAACTCAAAAACTTTAACACCCCCTTTAGGAATGAAACTCCATGTGAAACCAATGTTCTTTTCAACTATTTTGATACCCATTTTTCCTTCTATTATTATTTTATCAATAAGACTAATTTCTTCAACCTCAACTGTTTGTTCTTCAGATTCATCAGATTGATGATAGACAACTTCATCAACATCACCTAAATCCAATGCAGCTTGCATAAACTTTATAGCTAAATCAGTGATTGATTTCTCATCTTCTGCAGCCATTGTTGAGAGAATTTTTTCCTTGAACCTATTCTTTATGTTTTCAATATTGATAAAACAACTTTGATTTGGTCTTTTAAACAGAGAAAACCCTATAGAAATATGGGTTCAGATTGATTTTTGAAAGATATTCATCCGAACTTGTAATTGAGAGAATATGATTGACTGATTATTCTCGTTGAGTAGACGAAGTAAAATAGGAAAGTTAACAGAAAGGCTGTGACTGCCACCAATAATTACGAGAAGAAATTACGGAATAAGTTTATAACGGCTTTTTTAAAATTTGAATTTCCTTTGAACACGGTAACCTGTAACCCACTGAATCGTTGTTGAGACTCGGCAGAGAAAATTTTCCAGAAGAACAGATTTGAAAAACTGTGAAATCACAATAGCTTCAAAAAGCATGGTAACAACTTTTGCAAACGCCTGAATCACACCAGTAAACATGGTAAACACCAGTTGGGATATCACAAACTGTAAACACATTAAGGAGAAAAGAGTTAACAACTCATGGATTTATATAAATCAACTTTTAACATCAAAATACAATTATCAGAATAGCAAAAAAGATAGATTAGATCAATATAATCATAGGAAACATAAAAAGAAAGATAAATGCTATCCCACACGACTTTGCGTCATGCCTTCCCGCAGAAGTGGCTTCTTTACCGTTGGATGATCGAATCAACAGTTAGATTCATATTCAGGAAAGTACCCATCACTTTCAGGAAAGGACCCACCATTTGCCCTAAAAGGTTCAAGGCTGTTAGATCTGGGTTTTAGCATGATCTAATACGGTAAAGAAGCCGCTTTTGTGGGAAGCTATCCCGCAAAGTCGTGTGGGATAGTACTGCTCAAAAAGAAATAGATAAAGTGATTATTTCATGAAAACAGATCAAAAATTCGTGGAAGATTTTGAAAATCTGAAAACTGAGTTAAACTCAGGTCTGTCGCCCGATTCACCAGGCTACTGTTATTCATCAATTCAATTGTATTATTATTATTATTAGGTTTCACCTATTTACCACCTATATTTTTTCTAAATACCACTGTTTGTACCCTATTAAAATAGCGTACGTGCGTATCACATGAGGCTTATAATGGGAGCCTAAATCCGGTTTATTATGGAAACCAGTGGGTTTGTTATGGAAACCCACAACGCTTATTATGGAAGCCTGGGCTTGGTTTATTATGGAAACCGGTGGGTTTGTAATGGAAACCCACAAGGCTTATTATGGAAGCCTGGATTTGGTTTATTATGGAAACCGGTGGGCTTGTTATGGAAACCCACAAGGCTTATTATGGAAGCCTGGATTTGGTTTATTATGGAAACCGGTGGGTTTGTTATGGAAACCCACAACTCCATGGGTTAAAAGATCTTAATAAAAGAGGTTAAGATTTTCATGGAATAGTTATTATAGATAATTATTAAATATTATTTAAGATAAATCCTGATAAAAGAGGATATTTATCTTAAGTAGTTATAATTATTATTCAAGATAATAATTATTTGGGATAAGTGAAGATTATGATAAATATTAGAATTTATCATGAACCTGGTTGTTATTTGGGATTTATACAGATGAGGGAGGTTATTTGGATAACTATCAAAACCCTAAAGCTACATCTATTTTCTGCCATATATAGAGGCAAAATCTCAAATCAAAAGGTACAGAATTCTATTCTTTTCACCATAATACACTTGCATAGAACATCCACTGATTTTAGCATCGGAGTGTTTTTGCAGGTACCCCCACCTCTTTTGATCAATTCTTTGGAGATTTTTCATCAACGATAGCGATTGGATCAACTTTCCCGCATCTCAAAAATTGTTGGAGTGATCATTTTTGCACCAACATCTTTTGGCGCCGACCAAGGGGATAAGAAGAAATGATCGTGCTCCCCATTTGACAGAATCCCTTCTCAAACGGTTTTTGAAACTAGGGTTTCAAAATTATTGTGAACAAAAAGTTACAGAAGGTTTCACAACCTTTTCAGAATTTCCAGAAAGTTGCAGGAAGTCTAACGACGTACCAGAAAGTTACAGGAAGTTCCAACTACGTAGCAGAAAGTTGCAGAACACAGTTCAGAGAGTTGCAGGAGCTTCTGAACACTCTCAGATAGTTGCTGAAGGATTCTAAACGTTTCCAGAAAGTTGTGGGAAGATCCAAAAAATTCGCAGAAAGTTCTGCCAAAGTTGTTAAAATAAAAAAGAGGCGTATGGATGCATCAGGAGTAAATCAACCTGAGATGGATGTAGATGTACCCATCGGAAGTTTGATGAATCAACAAGCAAACCCTCGAACGTTGAGAAGTGTTGTTGTCCAAGGAGATTACGACGAACGGGATGGAAGAGAAACATCGATGTCGTCATCGGCAACAACATCTCGATCTCGGTTTGAGGGATCTTTTCAAGGTTCAGAGAGAACAACGTCTCGATGCGCAGGTCACCATCTCCAGCCATCAGCCGAAGCTTCCATCATCGAGAAGGTTTTCAAGAACAACATCCATGAACGACGACATGCCGACATCGTTAACAGAGGAGTACGTTTTAGAGTTGACGATCTGTCGGAAGAACTAGCTAACGTTCGGTCAGCTTCTCAGGTTAATGTCTCACCAGCTATGCAATCTAATATACACCAGCTGCTCGAGTCGATGACCCACGGGTAACACAGGTTAGCAGACCTCACGTAACACTTATCGACCTAACAGTAAGGGAGCATTTGCAAGAGCTTGAAAGAGAGAACAAACAGCTTAAGGTTGCGTTAGAGAAAAGAAAGGAAATCGAAGAAGCTGGTATCCCTCGTTACAGCAGCGAGAGATCATACCGACATCGAGAGTTTGGCAATGCACACAGATGGAGTGAACTTCATGATGATCGTCGTCGTCGACATAGCCAAAGCAACGAAAGAAGAAAAGAGGACGTCCGGGACGAATACCAGAACCGAGATCACCATGATGATGGCTATAATGGTCGATATGACATCAATAATGATCACTACTATGCAGCCGAGAGAGATAGACATGAATGAACAAATCATGTGAAGCATATGCAGAGGGTCGATCGCAACAATGATAGTCACTCAAAGAAGTCTAGGCGTGAAAAGGAGCAAAGCAGCACTCACCGTACGAAGTTAGCAAGGCTGAAACGACGACTGCAGAAGCAAACTCTTAACTCTTACAGGGATCGAACTTTTGCCAGCTTTGAGAAAACGGAATAATTGCTTGAGTAATCATAGGAAAAAAAAAGTTGAGATCAATAGGAACTAGTTTCTTAATTTCACAAGGAATCGAATCCATAATTTTACGGAGAGTTGGACTCTTAATACGCTACGATGGTCAGTGACTAAGAACGGTAATTTGGTTCCTATGGAGGAGAAGAGTCGAACGGTGTTGCTCACAGCGAAGAGCTGGCATCATTTCACGTGACCTCAAAAGCCAGGCGCAAGTGCTATCTCAGTACGGTCGTCAAAGAAAGGTGAAGACGCGAATTAAGGTCATGAACCAACGTGTACGGGATGCATTTTTGGGATGAGTATGTAATTTGGTTTTATGAACTCATTACGAGGGGTTGTAGCACCAAATGACTGTTAGAATTCCGAATAAAGCCAACTATGGACGAATATGAACTTGGGAAGCTGCATGAGTTTGACAAGATTCCGAGTTTTTGAAATATTATACGAATTCAAATTCGTGGAGATTATGGCGGTGACGCTTTTGAATAATGTACGAGACGTACTTATGGAAGCAAACAGTCGGAGAAATCCAAATGCTACAACTTACATATTGATCCAAGCATTATACAAGGGAAGACAAACAATGGGTCATAGAAGGGTCCGTCTCTGCCGTAAGTATGGTGCCAGCTTAAAGTAACAATGTAATGTTCAAAAGTTTACAAGACTAGCATGTGGGACTTTAGTGAGATAAAAGTACAGCATGAGGCCATGCTAAGCGCCACGTGTTTGGTGTTTGATCTATGTGCCACATCATCGACTACTACCACTTCAGCAACTTGTGGTTTTTGCATGGATGCCACGTCATCCCATTCTACCACGTCATCACCATCATGGAACAGTCGTCAAAGCCACGTCAGCGTCGGCGCATAGTCCTACCAGGTCATCATCCAGCGAAGCTGCCATGCCTGCGACCTTAACCAACTGTGCCAGCTGGTAGTTAAGGAAAAAAGATGAAAATCAGAAATATGACCGAGTTCGAGGTTCGTGCATAGCAACATGATCGAATTCAAAGTTCTTTTGATTTATTGCTCGAGGTTCGTCAGCAACATAATCAATTGAAGATAAGCAAAGAAATCAAAGTTTTCATGTGCGGCGAAAGGGTCCGGAACCGAGGGACACGCCACACCAAGATAACATTTCGAGGGGATTCCAAAAGGAAAAATCACGATGAACCCCGAAATAAGATGGCAACAGAAAAGATACCATAAGCCCAGATCCATCTAGCAAGTGAGGAGCGGATATAATAGATCTAGTTCCTGCTTCACAAGGGGGCGTCTTTTCTATTCGAGAATATCTCTTCAGATATTGGGTGCGGCTAAAGTGATGCCTAGCATGCAATCAAAACCAACTTGTTTAAAGAAGTCGAATAATAGAAGACATCTTTTTCAGTATCGTGGCAAGTACTTGGGGCGAATAAGATGGAAGGAACGAACACCCGAGGATGTATGGCCTCACTAGTTGTTACATTATAAAACCGAATTTATAATCACAAATGAGAACATTTTGCATGTATTTAATAAAGAAATACGTGCAATGTTTTTCTAATAAAGAGGAAGACAAGGGCGAGATATTTTAGTTATCAAAGGCGAAGTATTTTAATTATGAAGGAAATACTTGCAATGTCTTTCTATAAAAGAGAAAGACAAAGGCGAAGTATTTTGGTTATGAAGGAAATTGTTGCGATGTCTTTCTAGTAAAGAGAAAGGCGAAAACAAAGTATTACAATATAATTAAGCTGAAGCTATAATGGAGCGAAAGGAGCAAAGGAAAAATGTTGAAGAACATATGCGGAGGAAATGCTTGCAATGTTTTTCTAATAAAGAGAAAAACAAAGTGTTTTGCTTATTAAGGAAATGCTTGCAATGTTTTTCTAATAAAGAGAAAAACAAAGTTTTTTACTTATCAAGGAAATAGCTGCAATGTCTTTCTAATAAAGAGAAAAATAAAACGAAAAACGTTTAGTAAAGGAGGTGGAGCGAAAGAAAGGAAATGTACGACGAAAATCTAGAGACAGTCAACCCTAGACCAGAGATTGTTGTATATTAATCACGGACGCACGAGCATTGAGTCGGCAAGTTCTAGGCCAGTACGGGAACAAGTGGGCAACCAATGTGCCTAGCAAATTATGGGAGCAACTTGCATTCAAGTGAGGTATGTTCTCAAAGTCGAAGTTAAATTATTAATTTGATCTTGATAATTTTTCTATTAAAGAGATAAATTGGAGCGTTTTTCTATCAAAGAGAAAAACCAAGGAAATGCTTCATTCACCATAAGGGTGGGAGATGAGATTAGAGAAGATTTACAAAACCAACACTTAGGTCATATTTTATCTAATGGAAGAGCAAGAGAACATAACATGCTGATCTATTTGGCGTTTGGGTAATACTATATGGAGTTTTAAGTACGTTGTTGGTACTTTGAACGTGTTTGGTGATTAAAGAACAATGGCTTATGAGATGATTGAGTACATTTTTGGTGCTTCGAATTATTAAGCCAACTTTGGGGAAAATCCACACAACAAGCTGGCCAAGGCCACGAAAGGTTATCGAATGAACATCATATCACGAATTTGAACAAGCCGCGAAGGTTAGTTCTTCTTTTGATTTTCTTAATCCGCAGAACAAGCTGGCCAAGGCCACGAAAGGTTATCGGATAAACAACATATAGCGAGCCGCGAAGGTTAGTTCTTCTTTTGATTTTCTTAATCCATCAACAAGTTGAGAATCAAGAGGGGGCGATGTTTGTACCCTATTAAAATAGCGTACGTGCGTATCACATGAGGCTTATAATGGAAGCCTAAATCCGGTTTATTATGGAAACCGGTGGGTTTGTTATGGAAACCCGCAACGCTTATTATGGAAGCCGGGGGTTGGTTTATTATGGAAACCGGTGGGTTCGTTATGGAAACCCATAAGGATTATTATGGAAGCCTGGATTTGGTTTATTATGGAAACTGGTGGGTTTGTTATGGAAACCCACAAGGCTTATTATGGAAGCCTGGATTTGGTTTATTATGGAAACCGGTGGGTTTGTTATGGAAACCCACCACTCCATGGGTTAAAAGATCTTAATAAAAGAGGTTAAGATTTTCATGGAATAGTTATTATAGATAATTATTAAAAATTATTTAAGATAAATCCTGATAAAAGAGGATATTTATCTTAAGTAGTTATAATTATTATTCAAGATAATAATTATTTGGGATAAGTGAAGATTATGATAAATATTAGAATTTATCATGAATATGGTTGTTATTTGGGATTTATACAGATGAGGGAGGTTATTTGGATAACTATCAAAACCTTAAAGCTACATCTATTTTCTGCCTGTATATAGAGGCAAAATCTCAAATCAAAAGGTACAAAATTCTATTCTTTTCACCATAATACACTTGCATAGAACATCCGCTTATCTTAGCATCGAAGTGTTTTTGCAGGTACCCCCACCTCTTTTGATCAATTCTTTGGAGATTTTTCATCAACGATAGCGATTGAATCAACTTTCCCGTATCTCGAAGATTGTTGGAGTGATCATTTTTGCACCAACTTCTAATAAAAAGAACTTGCAATTTGTAACGTTTTTAAATGTGAGTATCAAAAACCCACTTTAAAAACTACTCCCCTGTAATATTCCATTCAACCGTAAACGCTAGACATACTGCTCCCACCATAACCCATTACCATCATTGATCATACCTATATTTTCTAATCGAACCTACATTAAATGAATAAATCTGAATCAAACGTTATTTAAACCCGTAAATATTTATAAATTATGGTTTTTGAATGGTGAACAGATGAAGCAAACGCATACATCACTATGATGTGATCACCAACTTAATCTGATTCTACCTTTACCAACAATTTGATTTTGTATTTGGAGAAGGTTAATTGACGATCTGTAAATATTAGTTTGATTGTTATGAGATTCAACGTTCATGGACTTTGGGATTTTCTCCAAGTAATCGGAACTTGGAGGTGATGAACTGAGCATCACAGTATTTCAAATACATCTGCATATGATTGTAAATTTAGTAGGTAGGTCTACGAAATTGATGCCATTCGTCCAATAGTTGCTTAAAAATACGAAAACAGTTCCAAGAAATCTAATCCAAGTTTTTATATCAATGGATCATGAGTTAAGAAAGATATCAGTAGAATTAAAAAATTTATTTTTGAATCCCTCAGTTTGGAATCAATCTCGCACGAGACCTTGTTCAATTTTGTTAAGTCAAACTAATGGACCTTTCGTCTTTTAAACAACCCATTTTCGGCTGATAAGAGAAGCAGCGGTGGTGTTGGTGATTTTAACGGTTGTGAGGCTTGGGAGGTCTGAATTCTTTAGACTAAATTGTTACCTGGACTAAATTTGGTTCATAATCAAAAGGAAACTGAGTAGTGGGTGGTATTTAGGAAAAGCATAGGTGGTAAATAGGTAAAACCCAAAATGATCAAACAAATGAGCCCATCTAATAAATTGAACCCAACCTATAAATACAAGTAAACCAGAAAAAAAGGGGAAAGGAGAAAATTAGGGTTCAATTCTAATCATCCAAAAGATATAAACATGAGTGAAACATTAAATCAATTTATAAAAGAAGCCTGTATTCGTAGAGAGCAATCTGAACAAGAAGAAAGAATGAAAGATTATGGTAACTATATTTTCTTCTTTAAGAATTTCTTGTGCATCTCTGAATCTTCTTCTTTATTTTTTTTTATCACAACTTGTTGGCTCAACTTTCTGCGGAATTTGCAAACCGGGAATATATGTTTTTGTTATTAAGCCAAATTATTTTGCAAGTAGGAATAAATTGTGTGGAATTGACTACTAATTAAGAGTGTTCATTTTTAATGTACGTAGTTGCTGCTGGATTTACCTTGGAACAAGCTTTAGCTGCTGAAAAAGCCTATTCTTCAAACAGAAAAAGACATCCCAATGGAGGGCGTTTAACCTGTGTAGAATCTCCAGACGGTAAACTCTATTTTTCTTTCTATTCACTTACGGAATATTTTAGTTCTGATGGTTAAATTGTTTAACATGTCTGTTGAAACCAAGAACATATTTCTTTGGGAATGACAAATGGGTTAAGATTACACTAGTTGTTCTACTACCTCCATCTGTGTTTTTTTTTACTGATGTGGTGTGGATGATAGTGGGCACCGGTTTCTGATTAAACTAGATGAATACGCAACATATGATACTGAGAAAAAAATGGTGCACCTGGAATCTTTGGTTGTCTTACTGAAATTAAGATTTTTGCAGCAAGAAATTCTGATATATACTGCGTTTTGCTTTGGTTTGGTTTGATTTTCAGATCTCTCTGTTTTTACATTCGTCATGATCTGTTTTACATGTTCTTAGATTAGATAGGATTCTACTTTCTTATGCTTAGATATCCAGAGCTGCTCCATCAATCAGTTCTCTGGTTTAATAGGGCTGGTTTGATTTTTTTTTATCTTGCATAAGTGCAGGTCAGCGACGCAGGAAGAGCGATAATGAGAAGAAGGCCGAGACACTGGCGAAGGAGAAGTTTGAGGATTTCAGCATCAGCAGTTCGTAGAGGCTACTAGTCCTTGCATGATATGTTTGTAGTTTTCTGTCAGAATTTAGATTTCCTGGTTTCAGTTATATGTTATATATAAACTTATAACTACAAACTATAGACATGGTATGGTAGCTTACGCTTGCAAGTATTTAACTATATTGTATGAAAGAATCTATTTAACGATAATGTTATAATATGCAGATTTGAAGTTTAGTTTCTTCCTTGTTTTAACTACTTCTTTGCAGTCCTTTCCTATGTGACCATCAATCCATCATTCATTCATTCTTGCCTTTTATCTTATGCCAAGGTTACATGTGCAAACAAGGTTCTATGGAGTCTATGTAGTATCTTACGACATGATAAAATATGCCAAGGTTCATGTCAAGGAATCGAACCGTGCATATAATTAGTGTTTCCCAAATCCGATTGATTGATCTTAACGTCCATAATCATTTCTAATGGGGCACCAATTACACCGATTAGTAGTGCGACTGCCGACTTGCGACCTGTTTGTTGTTATCGTGTACGTTAGGTACATCAAATTGTCTCACTTAAATTCTAAAAGCGGAATCAAAGGTGTCAGTGATATCCGTGGAAAGAAAACCAATTTTCTCTGTTGTCTTTTGTCTTTGAATGGCGTCCGCTCAACTCCACTCCTAGTCTCGTCAAGAAGAGATTAGAAATACTAATATCTTTTTGCTACCTGATAGAAAGATAAGGTACGCTTTTTGCGAAACTACACATACACAAAGGGAGAGTTAATGACACATTTATCGCCAGTAAATTATGATGGCTGTTGAACAAATTCCAAGTTATATTGGAATTTTGATGGCGGGCTATTGGAAGACACCTAGAGTGTCCATAATTATTATGACAGGCTTTCGGCCAAATCGATCAGCAATAATACCCCATAGTCTTATAGTTGAGGTTGCAGCTCGTCCAATCATACCCCATAGTCCAGTGCAATTGGTGTTGCGGGCAATTTTTAGTCTTATAGGTGATGCCTTTCTTTTTCATTCTCCATTTTCTATGTTTAGTGTTGCGGGCAATTTTTCGGCTAATAAGGCCTTAACTATAAAAGGCCGAGAATGGTATCAGAGTTTTCTAGCACATATGTTTTTCGGCTAATAAGGCCGAGAATGCAGGTTGAGATAATATATGTGCTAGTTATACATATGTTTTTTTCCTTCTCTGTTTCGTCATACAGCCTTGACAACCATCAAAGTATACTTTTGATAATCGTAGGTATGAACGGCAGAGCTGGGGAAAATGTGTGGGACGATCTAATTCTGGCCTCCTTGGCCACTTTATCAGCT
This sequence comes from Papaver somniferum, assembly GCF_003573695.1. Lineage (NCBI taxonomy): Eukaryota > Viridiplantae > Streptophyta > Magnoliopsida > Ranunculales > Papaveraceae > Papaver > Papaver somniferum. The sequence continues at coordinate 9,364,749 of NC_039366.1, forward strand.
GTCTTCTTTGGATGTCCTAGCCAGATGTCCAACAACCCCGCCGTGTACCTACTAACTAGCAACTACAACAATTTGTCATCTGCCGAGAATAGTAAAAAGTGAAAAGGCCTAGTTCATGGAGTTGTCATGCATGCCGGAAGCAATTTGCCACCATTGTCAGGGAGGACAAACAAATAGTCTCGGATTCCTAATACTACTGAGATTCTTCTCACTGATCAGTTTCCTAGTACAACCATGATATAGTTCAATAATCGTGCAAGGACTTGGATTTCTTGTATTATATATACGCATTGATAATTCTCAATAACACAACCAATTGTTATCTCTGCATTCAGGTGTTTTCTTCCTCATTATCAGCAATTTTATTCAGAGCGCATTAGCAGCCAATTAATAATGGGTTTAGATTCTTTAGAACTTTTCGAACAACGTGGACTGGAGTTGCTGTCATTGGTAGGGAGCAGAAAAGGCGATACCAGAAAAGGTATTAGTATTGTGAAACAGATTTTGCTAAGGAAGGAGTGCTCTGATGAGAAGTACAATGACAAGTTTGATGAAAAATTAGAAAAAGCTATCAAATCTTACCAAGGGCGCGGCTACAAGGGCAGTGATGGTGAATATCTAATCAAGACTGGGATTTTAGATGCTCGTACATTATGGTCCGTCACTCGTGGATATATGACAAAATTATACCATCATGGACGCGAGAAAAGACGTGTTCGTGTTTTAGTTAGTCCTAATAAGTTTTCTTGTGGTTGTCCTAGAAAAAGTTCATAAATTTTAGTTTTATATTTTGTTGTCAAACTATTTTCTTTTCTTTTATTTGGAGTTTTGTTTAATGATATCGGTAAGTGGTTTGCTGATTATCTGTCAATCGAAATTTGACTCATTACATATACTATTACTTCTTGAAAACACCGTACATATTTTTCTAGATCACTGAGATTTGAGTGACTCACAGTAAGCCAATGGCTAAAGATCTGCCTTGTAGTCGGAAATTTTCACTAATACTCCATTTCCTGATCGATGCCTTGTAGCCATCGATCTTCAAATAATTGTAGAGCCCCCAATCACTTCCGATAAAATCGTTATATCTGTATATCTGTGATGAATGTAATATTCTAAAGATTTGTCATATGTTCAAAATTTTGATTAGCGTCCAAAAACAAACCGTCCAAGGGTTATGTGCTTAAAACAAACGATGCATATGTGTGATATCCTTTTTACTTCAGAAGACAGAACAAAAAGTTTAAGTTAACTTCACAGGTTGAGTAATCAATCCTGTAACCTGTTGCATAAAAATATTATCTGAAATGTATACTCCCACTTCACAGATTAAGTTAACTTCACAGGAGTATAATCTTATTAAATCTTTCAACTTTTCAACTCTTGTTTTACACTTTATACCCGATCAATTCGATCAGTAGTCTCTTCTAAGGATTAACGGGTATTGCTAGGGTTTTAACTTCGGTTCGTGCGGTGCTGTAATGACCAAGGAGCGACCAATTCATATCATATGCGTCGTTATTCTTATCCCATAACACTAGTGTTGGGTGTTGTATGCCATTTTTTTTATCTCAAACTTCCAAACGAATTCAGTGCCATATGCTTGTTTGTGGTATCGGAAATCTGTGTTTTTTGATTTTTTATAGAGGCGTGGATGGGATCCAAAATGCTACGTTGAGGTGAACACTCACTCACCAACGCTGCAAATATCACCATAGAGACTAGTGACATATATTTCAGCTGGCTGCATGCTATTGGTGATCATCATACTTGACCAGATTCTGAAATATTACTCTAACTTTGCAAGTTTTTTATTTTGTCTGGCGAATGAGTTCCTTGTAAATGGGATGGTGGCAAATGTTTTTCTCCCTCTCATCTCTACCCACAGAACTTCTGATGACCAAAAAATGATTAAAAAAAAGAAGAAGAAAAAGAAAAAGAATTTGTGGCTGCTGGGATTCGAGCCCAGGTCTCCACGGCCACAACGTGGAATTCTAACCACTAAACTACAGCCACATGGTTGACCATTGGCTCTATGCCTAGCTTGGTATTGAACAAGAAGGTATAGTTGAAGTTCAAGTTCCCGGGTTCAAAAGGATAGCAAAAAATTCCCGACAGTGTACGCGCATATGAATGGGTGCATGTATACGTGCATATGAATAGGTCGAAACGTGTATTTTTCAACATGTCGCAGTTCATATTCCCAGTTCATATCTAAAGAAACAAAAGATGAAGTCAAGTCACAGGTCTTTTTTGGTACGTGAAATAAACTCTTGCGGACATTACCCGACAGTATTCAATGTGCAGAAATACAAATACAACCCATGAAGATTTTTGTACTTCGAGAAAAATAACGAATGAAGAGAGCGCCTGAGTTGTGACATCCATGATGCGCCCGAAGATCTTTGACACGTTACTGACGGTCCTGGATCTCTTCCATCGTTAAAAGATCTTTGACGCGTTACTGACAATCCTGGATATCTCTTCCATCTTAACGACATCGAAACAATGCTGTAAGTGTGAGGACTTATGTTTATCACCATGCTGTCCTTGTCATTAAAATCATCAAAAAGTTGGTTCATTGTCTCATAACAATATGTACAAATGGTCTTGTCATCATAGGCATCATGATGACGCAATAAAAGTTCACCATTCCTTGTAATTTCCATGGGCTGAAAGAGCCACAAATCTCTCCAGTATATCTCTTCCCACTATATTCTGAACTGCTTGATCCATTGCCACAGATTCTTGTCGTTGTAGTTTTCTTTCGTATAGCAAGCATTAGTGGTATTAGTATTTTTTTCTCTTATGCAGCCCAAGGCAAATATCCTTGCAATAAGGTTTATCAGTTATCACTGGTAGTATGCACCAAATACAGATTAGTAAGCCCTCCCAACAACTTGGGGTGCGATGCATATGTTTTACATCTTCAAAACATGACATTGGGATAAAATGCTACTTCTCATCTTCCAAAATTCCAAATCGAAGGCTGTGATTGTATAATCTTTGAGGCAAAGCATATAGGCTCCGTTACTTTTTTTAAGGGAAGTTTAAGGCTAAGTTTGATATTGTTGTTCTTTTTCCTAGTCCTAGTTCTATTGGAAATCGCTGAAGCCTATATAAAGAGGCGTAGTATTGATTTATCAAAGTTATTTTCTTAGTTATTGTTTTCTAGTTTGGCTATGGTTTTTGTGAATATATTGATTTCAGCTTATCAAAGTTATTTTCTTCATTATTAATCTCTAGTTTTCATTATTTATTAGATCTTTAGTTAATCCAACTTACTCTTCCGAATTCATTAGGTTTTCTTATATATACTCACTCATAATCATGCGAAACCCTAGAAACCTAAAAAAAATTCAGTCTAGAAGTCAAAGTCATAGGCATATAAGAATGAAGAAGTCAAGATGGGAGACCAACAGTTCTATGAGAAATTCAATAACAAAGATTGTGCCGGTAGGCACCTTTCTCCCAGAGGATATTATGATCGGCATTTTTACTTGTCTTCCTCTAATTTCAATCTACAAGTTCAGATCTGTTTCCAAGGTATGGTTATCTGTTCTCTCAGACCCTAATTTCATAGCCAAATGGTTTCACTATAACAACACAAACAAGTCTCTCCTGTGGATGCAATATCATACAAGAATGTTGAAACATTATGCATGTCCTAGTTCATATTCCCAGTTCATATCTAGACATGATCATGGATTTTCGTTTAGGTTTCTTATGCGATCTAAATTAATTCAAGAAAAAAATTTACACTTCGTAGGCTCTAGTAATGGTTTAGTACTTTGTTATACTGAAGGGAACTACAGTAGGAGGTATTATGTTTGTAATCCACTCACACAAAATTGGGTTTCATTTCCTTCACCAACCATTTCCCCGGATCGTCATGTCGGTGTTATTGGTTTCTTTTGTGATTATGCGTCACCCCGCACCGCCAGTTGTTTCAAGGTGGTATGTATCTTAAATTTTAATGGGAAATTTTACGCTGATGTATTTTGTTCCAATTTGGGGAAATGGAAAAAGGTTCATGTTTCATTCCCTGATAATGTCTCATTGGCTGGTTCTAATGATAACGCTGTTACCCATAATGGCGTTCTTTATTGGATTAATAACGGATGTAGAATCACAGCTTATAATCTCCACAACCACGGAACGGATGGCTATCAGTGTAGTATTATCAATTTGCAGGATGAATTTTGTCCTAATCCTCAAATTCGCATCCTTGGGGAGTCAGGAGGCGTTATCTGTTACGCTAGAATTAACAGAAATCAGAGAACTTTGAGTGGTTGGGTGCTCAAGGAAGACAACTGGCAACTGTTGTACGAAGGTGTTGAATTACATGAAATCCTTATAGCAATGGAGAATCGGAAACCAAGTACAAGACATGTTTTGGGTTCCGCTGATCAAGTACAGCTTGTAGGTTTTAATCCGGTAGACCATCATGTTGTTTTTCTCAGTTGCTGGGACTATATTTGGGAGTTCAATATCCGAACCAAAAGATTTGAGGAGCTACGCTATCCTTCTTCATTCTTGAATATCTGTACTTCATTTGATTTTTGGGAGATCACGAAGCCATTTGTACTAAAACCAATGCCAACAATACTTCAACCTCCTTCGTGGATAGACGCTTTCGATTTTTGTGTTTGAGCATTTCTTGATCAGGGAAAAAAAATGCTGATCCTGATCGTGTACAGTTCTCATTCCAAGTCCTTTTACTCAATGGTGGGTAATATGTTGGTTTTCACAATATACATGCTGACTTCTTAAATTGTGTTGTGGCCTCAATATTTTTCTTAATACTTCCGGGCCCGACCACATAGCACCGGTACTGTCCTCACTTGACCACCTGTTGGAATAGGTGTGGGGTTTTAATCTAAAAGGCATCGGTGCTATGTAAGGAGATGCCCAAATTTATTAGACACCACATGTACTTCCTCTTATTCCATGTGGGACTATCCTAGATATACATATGTGGTGTTTATCGAGCCACATACTCCAACACTGCCTAGATTTTAAATTCCTGTTTAATGTCTCTATTTTGGTAGCATATACTGGTTCTTTTACTAGCATGTTGCGATCAATTTCAGACTTTAGAGCTTTGTGTAATCTGCACACTCAACTCATACAGCTTCCAAAAGCTCATTCGTTGTATGACTATGGGTTATCCAACCATGCACATGCACTAAATATAAAAGCTTAAAAAGTCTCGATAATAAAAACACAGCTAAGTTTCAAACTGATTCTATTATGAATCACATAACTTTGATGTTGGTTGAGCTCTGATTTTCCCAGTGTGATCGTAGTGTGTAGGGCTGCACAAGAACCGGTTGAGAGGACCTGGACCGGAATGGAACCGGAATTACCGGACCGGCACCGAACCGGAACCGGTCTAACAGGTACAGACACCGGTAATGGAAGTTGAGAACCGGTCTAGACCGGTATAGACACCGGTTCTTGGGGAGGACCGGACTTGAACCGGACCATATGTACCGGTGATTATTAGCCGTTAAGATCAAGCTAGGTTTTTAATCGTAGTCGTCCATACTAGGTATAGACTACCGACTATCGAGAGAAGAATCAGTTCACTCTCATTTTTCTTCTTCTTTTTTTCTCTCTGAAAAACAGCGGCAAACCTCTTCTCTTCTGTGTTCTTCAGAGTATCATCGATTCACCATCTCTATCAGGTAATTCAACAGTAGACTAAGAATCAGTCCGATTATTTCTTCTTTTTCTTCACCATCTCTGGTTTATTCTTCTTCTTCACCATCATTTCGATTTAGGGTTTGTTAGTTTGAGTTAGGGTTTGATTGTAGATTGTAGATTGATTTAGGGTTTTTTCGATTTGGTGGAGAAATTGAATATGAAGATTTGATTTGGTGTTTTACAAGATTTGGAACCTTGGGTTGGAGTCGGATTTGGAGATAGGGGGTTATGTAATTAAGAAAGGAGATCTTGTGGTGGTTAGAGATTAAAGAGGATAAACCTTCTTCTTCACTTCTTTTTCTTCTTCTTTTGTTTTTTTAAGAAACTAATTGCATGTGTGATTTAAGATTTTACGAATTGGGTTTTTTGTTGAAATCAAACAACAAGATTTTGTAATTAAATCTTTGTAATGAAATAATAGATGGGTTTTGTAATTAGAGTATGAGAATAGGTTTGGCTACAACTCAATTTGGTTTTGGGCGATTTGTGGGGTTTTATGATCTGAGAATGAATATATCTGATGCTTAGATTGAAATCGATTGATGGTGATTGGGTTCTGCTTGAAGTTCTGATGCTGGTGGTGTAGATGGATTATGATGTAAATTCTTATTCTATTGTATGAATTGTTACAGATTAACAATGGTAGTGCATTGCTAGGTGTTGTATTGCATGAGTTGAGATGATATTTACAATGAATATTGAATAAACAGAGCTAGATGCATGCTAGGTTGGGTACATGATGTAATTGTGGTACAGTTGAGCTTTGCTCATCCTACAGTGATGATGATTTTGCAGGTAAAAACCCGGTACCGGACTTGTACCGGACCGGTACCGGAGGACCGGTACAACACCTGGTACAGGTACAAGTACCGGTCCTCAAAAGGAGATACCGGTCAACACCAGGTACAGACACCGGTTCCATAAGAAAACCGGGCCGTACCGGAGTATGTGCATCCCTAGTAGTGTGTGTTACTTGATCTTTCTTTTTCCTTTTCCAAGTTGACAACTACCTGAAGCGAGGCGCCTGAACCCGGTGCTTGACTCGTTAAAACCTATTTGAGTTAAACTTGACTCATCTAGAAAACACTTGACTCATCTAGGAAACACGGTATACAACCTTTCTTCTCTACTTTTCTTACTCTGATATTTTTACATGATATCAGAGTATCACTGAATAATATGTAATAATATATTACTGAATAATATGTTTCAGGTATCTTTTACAATTACAGGATGTAGGTATTCATACTAATACAATACTGACAGATAGACTTGGTCAAGTCCTGTATTTGACTAATACACCCCCTCAAACGTTACATGCAGACACTGTAAGAGTTTGACAGCAAAAATACCTCCTCAAATGCACACACTGCAAGAGGAAGTTTGAACAAGAAACAAGTAAAAAGAAAAGGTAGAACACCCTCTCATACTCACATAATAGTAAATAAAACACAACTAAAGTAAGCTACAGCAATCAGAAAACATCAGCGGCAACAGAAACAGTAAAAACAGCAGTAGTAAAAGTATTAGTTGATGAAGGAACTGCACCAGAAAATATCGAAGTAGCAGGGCAAGTGGCAATTGTTGAACCTTTTTATGAATTAGAACTTGCAGCAACAGAAGTTGAATGACAGCAGAAATAGTAGCTTCTGGCATTTGTTTAGGTGTTCTCTGTTAGTTAAGAGACTCAAATTGTTTTTGGTGTTCTCTGTTGGTTAAGAGACTCAAATTGATACTTAGAAACTGGTGTTTGTAAGACCAGATCTGTAAAGGATTGATATGACTTGTTTTAAAGTAACAAGTCATATAGCTGGTTATTGAAAAGTTTTTAGGACCAGTTAGGTGTTGAAAATTATTACTTCATATGTTAAACTCACACATAAAGAAGTAACAATGAACAAATGGGGAAAATTGTCATTAAAAAGTTATTACCCATATGAATGTTGATATTACCCGGAAGCTACTGCTGTTGGATTGATGTTGAAGTTGAAGCTGCTGTTGTTGATTAGTTGAACCCATTCATGTCACAGTGAATTCCTCTTATGAGAATCAGGGGTTCCATGTTTGCTGATGATGGTGCTGACAATGACGACCCTACTTCACAGGCGGATGATTGTGTTGACATTGATGACCCCATTTCGTGCACGGATGTTGCTGGTAGTTATGAGGACTGTACTGGTTCTGGTACTGGTGCAGATGGTTTCTTACTAACCAGGGGTACTGACTGTGGTTGGAGTTGTGGCGCAATACTTGCAAAGGGTAGTAATCCGTTTTATACGACAGATTCCTTCTTGTTGTTATCCTGGTAAAAAGAATCAAGAAGTGTACTCATGCATAATCCACCTTCCAGATGCTCCCGTATCTTGACCATTACTGTTTTGTAATATATCATCAAATAACTCAGTAGGATCTTTGTAGTCATAAATGTTGTTCACATCGAATATGTAATTGTAACAATTCAAAGTCCTTCCTTCAACTTTAGGTAGTAGATAATGTACTATCAGTTGTTCATCCGTAGGGAGAAACCTATACCCTGGTAGTAGTATGGAAGTTTTTGATTACTCACCAAAGAATGTGATGTGACACCAGGAATAAGCAATTTCTTTCACGTTGCCGACAACTACTCCACAGATGAGTTCTTCTTCCTTGTAGATGAACTCTTGAACTCACCCGAAATGAAGAAAGAGTGTTGTGATTATAATAATTTGAAATCTGTGGAGCCTGCTGCTGCTATGCCATTAAGTGAGCCTGAGAAAGAGGGGTCTGGCAATGATAACCTACAGCTAGTGACGCCAACTACTATGCCATCTCATCAACTTGGCAAAGAATGGTCTAATGATCATAACTTGCTTGCCATAGCTGCTGCTGCTAATAAACAAAAATCACAGACGCCAATTAGTTCACATCTTGCCATCTCAACCTGATATGCTACATAGCTAGTCCAGCAACTGTCACAGATGACTGCGCACAGGTAATATTGATTTACTGTTGCGTGCAACAAAAAACATTGAACCCCGAGATTGTACATCATGATACTTTGACGAGACCTCCACATAATCAATCCTTGTTAATCAGCTTAACTAGAGTAAAACGATTAATATCAAAACCCGAATTTTTATTTCATCTCTTGGTAACTCTCTGTGACTGATTTAGCTTTGTTATTTGAAGTTGCTGTTGTTGGGAAGAGTAGTTCCAATAGTATTACTGATAATGGTATGTCAATCGCCATAAATCATAAATAAGAAGTAATTTCCCCTAATCAGTACACCATCCTTGAAGGTACCCCTTGTATACTACTGCTACAGAATTCATCAAATTTTCAACTGTTTTTACAGAATATATTTTCACCAGGAGTAACAACGACATATTGAATATACACCAAAATCGATTCAATATCAAGATTGGTTAAGAAAAAGGTGATATGATTTTGTTGATGAGAAAGATTTAATCTTTAGTGTTTGAAAAGATATAATAAGTTGATGGTATTGAATTGAACAGAAAATTAGGTTTTGAGGAATTAGAGGAAGAAACGGCTTCGTAGAAGGGTTGGGGTTAAAAAGATGAATGAGTCTTTGTAAAGAACACAATCATAAACCAGCAATTTCAAGAACCCTAAGTTGAAAAAAAAACTCTTATTTGAAAACAAGAACTGAGAATATTCCAAATTGTATCAAAAAAATTACCTCTGTCAATTAGGAATTCATCATCGTTGTAGCCAAAACACCCCAAATTTCTGATCATTAGAGCAACGGAAGTAAAAGCTTCTTCAATATCAGAATTTGATTTCTTTTTCTTTTTCTTCTTCTTCTTCTTGTAACGTTTTGATGATGAAGAAGATGATGATGCAGCGGAAACTGAAGGTTGATTCTCCATTAAAGAAAAGTATGGAGATGAAAACCTAGGATCGAAAAAGAATTTCAGTGATTATTTTTCCCGAATGATACCATGTTAAATCTATAGAATGTAATGGTAGAGAATATATTACTGAATAATATATTTCAGGTATCTTTTACAATTACAGGAGGTAGGTATTTATACTAATACAATACTGACAGATAGACTTGGTCAAGTCCTGTATTTGACTAATACTCCTAACTTGCTTTTACATTTTTCAACATTCAAGAATGGAAATTAACGTCTAGTAAATACATTATTGTTCTGAGTTGTCCTTAGAGAAAAAGTGTTTCTTCGAGAAAACCTACGAATGAAGAGAGCGCCTGAGCTGTGACATCCATGCACCCAAAGATTTTCGAAGCTTTACTAACGATCCACGATATCTTCCACCTTTCAACAACATCGAGACAATGCTGTTTGCATGGGGAGTTATCTTTATCATGTTGCAACCCGTAGCAACAAAAGATTCGTTCATTTTAGAAGTTTTAAGGTCATAACAACGTATATGGTGAGTCCTATTAGATTTGTAAGGCCATAGAAGTTCAGTCTTATTAGATTCAAAGCGCAATAGAAGTTCGTTCCTTGTAATTGCCATGGGCTCAAACAACCACAGATCTTTCCAGTGTGGCTCTTCCCGCTCTATTCTGAACTCGTTGATTCAATGCCACGAATTCTCGTCGTTGTAGTTTTCTTTCATGTCACAAGTGGTGTTAGTATCTTTTCTCTTATACGCCCAAATATCCGTGCAATAAGGTTTAGGACCGGTATACAGATTATTACCTCCTAGCAACTTGGGGCAATGTTTAGAATATACATGTGCAAAACGTGACATTGGGATGGAATGGAACTTCTCATCTTCCAAGTCGAAGGCTGTGATTGTATAATCATCGTTGAGGCAAGTACTATTATCACCTCGGTGCAGCCAATGAAGAGCTCCATTTGCATAGACACCTGCTGCATAGAATGGCGGGTAAATATGGATGGATCGATTGTTTCTCCACTTACCACCACCACCACGGACAGTATAAACTTGGACATGAGCCTTTCTTGTGTGTCCTCTGTAGTACATTCTAACAATCTTCTACTCGTTGGTTGAATGACAATAACCAAACCCACTTATCATACTCCATTGGAAATACTCCGGCATAAATTGCCTTTTATGTGTTTTAGTTTTCGGAATATACACAACTTCTCCCGTGAGAGGATTGCAAATTAAAAAAGGATTTCCAGGTCCAAGATGCGGCTGTTGTCTTTGGAAACAAACCAAACCATTGCATGACCCAACCATGCCATTCAAGTATTTCCCCCACGGAACAGGTTCTCCATTGTGCTTCTTAAAAAGTGTATTTTTAGTGTAGTACATCTTCCCACGAAGACCATTATACTCATCACCATAGTAAAATTGGTACTCATGACCATAGTAAAATTGGTAAACTGCATTACAAAATCCAGGGCATGATTCAGCGAAAAGCAAACCTACGTTATCAGTCTTACTACAGAGGAAACTTCTCCAAGTTCTGCAAACATGTTTGGCTGGTAAAGCTTCTTCAGTTGTTAATCTACTAAGCATGTTTTCTACGATCTCTGTGGGAAGCTTCTCCATATTCATGTTGTTGGTGTTGCTGTAGCTTTCGTCTCCACCTTACGTTCGGTGTGAATAAAACACAGCCCGATGTGTTCCTTTTATAAATAAATAGGCTGTGAATAATACTCAAACACATGCCGGTGTGTTCCTATTAGGAAATAATATATGAGAGTCTATATTTAAGAGATATTCACATTAAGTTGTGAGAGTTATATTAGGAAAGTGTTCTATGTTTAGAGTTTGATCTTAGTTAGGAAAGTATCTTGAGTGGTCGCCAAGTTTGTGAACAATATAAATAGGCTATTAAGCCATGAGAATTAAGACATGAAGATTATTATCAATGTAGTCTTTTACGCTTCCGCGGTTATGCTCTCCTCTCTCTTGCTCGATCCTTAAGATGGTATCAGAGCAAGGTGAGAGGGAGAGAGGAGAGCGAGAGAAAGTTAGAGAGTTTTCGGTTTAGGGTTAAAAAAAAAAAAAAAAAAGTTTGCTGTTGTAAGCAAGCACGAGAAAGAAACCTAGGTTGCGGCGGTGACTGAAGTCTTACGCTTTCAAACAAGAAGGCGAGAGAAAGTTTTGCTGCCGTTGCTACTACAATCTTGAGATCAAGAAGAATAAGGAAGAAGAGAACTGTGAAGAAGACGTATGGTTTCCATCGTAGTCCAGCTATTCTTGTTTGGAGATTTTGTTCGTGGAAAAGAAGGGATGTTTTGAAGCCGTGAAAAAAAAAAAGTATTTCGTTCTATAATAATTACATGAAGAAATTTTTGCTGTTGATTGTTTGTGTGAAGCAAACAAGGGTAGTCTGTGGTTTGAGAATGGTGGAGATGATCTGGATGTGATGGTATTGGAAGATTGCTGGAGATCAAGTGTAGAGAGACGGTAAACTGTGATATGAAGGGTCTGTTAATAGAGTTAGCTGTGAGAATGAGCTGCTGGAGTTTGATTGCTCTTGAAAAAAAAAAAAAAAAAGTTGATGGAAGACAACTAGGGGATGAGCTTGGCCTGTTCACGATGGTGCTACTGTTGGTGGATTGCCGAAGTGAAGGAGAAGTTCAGAGTTAAAATGTTTTTTGTGATTGTTGCCATTGTATGATGGCAGTCCAAAGACGTGTGACGTGTTTTGGTGGGTTGACTTATGGTCACTGTTGGAGAAGCTGGAACACGATTTAAAAAAAAAAAAAGGCATTGATTTGTTACAGAAGTGTTACTAAAGATTTGTCACAGTTGGACAGAAGTGTTATTAAAGGGTGTTACAGTGAGCGATTGTTACAGAAGCGTGACAGAGGGTTGTTACAGAAGAGTTACAGAAGAACTGTTACAGATTAACAGTTAAGTGTTACTGAAGAATTGTTGCAGAAGCGTGAGAGAAGAAAGCTGGTGACAGTAGTGTGCGTAATAAAAGTTGGAAGAAGTGAAGTGTGGTTGAAGAGTTTGTGGCAGAAACTTAGAGATCCTACAAAGTGTGGCAGACTTTGTAAAGACGACAAGATTGTGAGAGAATCTTGAAGAACAAAGAAGTGTGAAGGTTTCGCAAAAATAGCGTGACTGGAACAAGAGAAGAAGAAACAACATTCATGTTGTGAAGAAAGAAAAAAAAAAGAGAAGAAAACAATCACCAAGAGGTGATGAGAAAAAAAACAACAATAATAGGTTGAAACCCTATGAGTTGTCGAGAGAGTACAAAAAGTATTCTATCGAAGAAACCAAGAAACCAAGAGTACAAGAAGTATTCTACGAAGGGAACCGAAATGTTCTAAAACTACGAAGATGGGACCGCAATGTCCTTAAACTACGAAGAGAGGACCGAAACGTCCTTAAACTACGAAGATGGAACCGAAATGTTCTAAAACTACGAAGATGGGACCGCAATGTCCTTAAACTTGCATTGGGACCGCAATGTCCTTAAACTATGAAGAGAGGACCGAAACGTCCTTAAACTACGAAGATGGAACCGAAATGTTCTAAAACTACGAAGATGGGACCGCAATGTCCTTAAACTTGCATTGGGACCGAAATGTCCTTAAACTACGAAGAGGACCGAAATGTCCTTAAACTACGAAGATGGGACCGAAATGTCCTTAAACTACGAAGAGGACCGAAATGTCCTTAAACTACGAAGATGGGACCGAAATGTCCTTAAACTTCCAAAGAGGACCGAAATGTCCCTAAACTACGAAGAGGACCGAAATGTCCTTAAACTATGAAGGGGACCGAAACGTCCTTAAACTACGGTCTGAAGATTTTTTTTCGCAAAAGCGTTGAAAAAAGAAGAAGAAAAAAGAAAACCGAAGTTAAATTTCTTTGGTCCAAGATGGGCATTCGTGATCTACATGCTCCATCTTGAGGGAGGGTATTAGGAAATAATATATGAGAGTCTATATTTAGGAGATATGCACATTAAGTTGTGAGAGTTATATTAGGAAAGTGTTCTATGTTTAGAGTTTGATCTTAGTTAGGAAAGTATCTTGAGTGGTCGCCAAGTTTGTGAACAATATAAATAGGCTATTAAGCCATGAGAATTAAGACACGAAGATTATTATCAATGTAGTCTTTTACGCTTCCGCGTTTATGCTCTCCTCTCTCTTGCTCGATCCTTAAGATGGTAAAAGACTACATTGATAATAATCTTCGTGTCTTAATTCTCATGGCTTAATAGCCTATTTATATTGTTCACAAACTTGGCGACCACTCAAGATACTTTCCTAACTAAGATCAAACTCTAAACATAGAACACTTTCCTAATATAACTCTCACAACTTAATGTGCATATCTCCTAAATATAGACTCTCATATATTATTTCCTAATAGTTCCTTTTATAGAAAGGATCCTTTAATGGAAGTTTAAGAGAGTATCTCGTTCCAGTATTGAAGCAGAATATAGGGGACTTGCAATTTCTATTGTTGAAATTATGTGGATTCAATCACTTCTTTCAGAACTTAGTATTTCCACTCAATCACTCCCTGTTCTATGGTGTGACAATCTTGGTGCTACTTATCTCACCGTCAATCCTATATTTCATGTAAAAACAAAGCACATTGAGATTGATTATCATTTTGTTCGTGATCAAGTTGCTTTGAAACTTCTTGATGTCAGGTTTATATCATCTGAGGATCAGATTGCGGATATATTCACAAAACCATTATCAGAGACAGGTTCTCTTTTAAGGTTCAAGCTAACGATTCAGGATAATCCGTTGCGCTTGCGGGAGGGTGTTAACACAGTATCCGGTACATGTATAACGTGACCCAAGTTACTCTATTAAGAGTTTGTTTATTTTGGAATTCTTGTATGTTAGGAAACACTTCTTTAGGAAATACTTTAGCCTGAAGTACAAGCAAAGTCTGTATATATATATATGATGTATATTCACGATTCGTATGTACGACAATAACTTAATAAAGTTACACTTTCTCTGTATCCTCTTCTTAGTCTATTATCTTCTTGTCTAAACCTAAACCTAAGTAGTTCTAACTGACGGGCGTAGCTCCCAACTAGATATTGATGCACTAGCTGAAGCCTTTGGACCAGACATCGCCAAAGATAAAGATAATCCCAAATAGATACTGCAACACCACTCATTGCTGCAAAAGTTAGCCAAAGTGATGCACAATATCTAGACAAATTGGACAGGGACAGCCTAGCAACCAAAGTTGAATTTATCACAAAGGTGAGCTTGCCATTTTAATATCTCTTGTAATTGAATAAAATGTAATTTGTTGAGCTCATGGATAATGGTAACAGATTATGTTGCAATGCATGGATCGTCAGCAGTCATCCCAAGCTCCTTGCCCAGATTATGTTGCAATACATGTACGACAATAACTTAATAAAGTTACACTTTCTCTGTATCCTCTTCTTAGTCTATTATCTTCTTGTCTAAACCTAAACCTAAGTAGTTCTAACTGACGGGCGTAGCTCCCAAATATATATTGCTATTACTTCGGTGCATCCAATGAAGAGCTCCATTTGCATTACCTGCTGGGTACAATTGTGGGGAAATATGGATGGATCCATTGTTTCTCCACTGACCATCACCACCGACAGTATAAACTTGGACATGGGCCTTTCTTGGATGTCCTCTATTAGATTTCTCTTAGTTTCACGGTAACTAACTCTTCCTAATTGGGCCAAATACTATAAGGTCCAACTAATATGTATACAGCCCATTTACAAATCCAACATACAAAGGATTTTCTATTCACACGAAAATTGTAACGTCAATAACAATTTTCCAACAATCCTCCACACGAACGAAAATTCGTTGACTAAATGCATCTATAATTTGAAATTGAAATTTTCTATCTGGCGCCCAAAGTAGGGGGATCATGAGAAACACAGATAAGTCCCTTCATTCTAGTATATCTTAGTATTGGTGGAATGAATCGTGAGATTGAGTTTGAATTCTTGCGGTTCATGACAGAAAATGAAGCATGCAACTTAAAATTAATGGTGGGCAAACCCCATTAACCTTTCTGTAAGTTATTGACAAATGTTGAAAGATTAATTACTTGATCTGTGATTAATTGAGGGTTAATCCGTTACCAGGGGTCAATTAATTAAGACATTTTGCTCTGATCAGTTATTTGGATTGGATAGTAATGCTTCATTTATATTATTCAATGTAGGTTGTTTTGAAACGGTGCAACTGTGATCAGTATGAAACTGACAACGGAGTTTCATGTACGGTCAAATCTCGGAAATTTTAAATTTCAAGTTTCATACTGGAATGTCACAGAATGAGTTCTTCTGGTTTTCCGCTGGATTGTGGGGGTGATAACATTTGAATTATCCCCAGAAGAAACCAGAAAAGGGAAAACTCACTCGCATATGAAAATCCGAGATGTTTTTTTTCATGTACTCATTGAGGGTGTTTTCAAATGGTTGTCAGTACAACAACAGGCACCACCAGTCAAGGAAAATGTTCGTCAAAGTAAAGGATATATCCATTTCACTGATGTTTCCTAAGATTGGATTACAATCGTGAAATGTGGGGGTGCTTTGACAAGTTAGCATTAAGAAAATTGCAAGTGCGATTTAGAGAAGAATAAGTTGCTACCAAATTGGATCTATGGGCAATGCCTTGTTACCAATGGCTCATACAACCGGATGGATGTTGTCCCTGAAAATTCTAATCTAGTTTGAAAAATGGTGACGTGACAATTCAAACCTAGTTTGAAAATATTGGGCTTTTTCTTTGGCGCTTAGCGATTTAACTAGCAAAAGGCTAACAAATTTGTTGTTGAAATACAGATCATTACACAGGAATAATGATTTGCTAAATCCTAGTTGATGCCTAGGAATTGTGGGGTTATGCTTTGTCGCAACTATGCACTATACGACTCATTGTTAATCTAGATAAGTGTTCTCGAGAGACACAATTATTAGATATCTGTATCTAATGAAGTGCAAGTCATTGCGAGTATTATAACTCACCGGTTAAGCAACTATTAGTGTTCTAAGATTCAAGAGAAAACTATCATTTTATAGTATGTACTCCGTGTGAACAGAATCTTAGAAACAGATGATTCAGTATCATCAACAAGAAACTGACTTATCTTAATGGACATCCCAAATTATGGCCAAATTTTGAAACTAAATGAAACCTAAGACCCAAATAGAATTCAGTTTGGAATTCAAGAGACGCATCGCTTGAGAAATCCTTGAAGGATCATGACTCTTCAATGAAGAGGTATTTGAAGCATCGTGATTCTTCATGAAGAGGCACTAGTAATTTCTATATAAACCCTACACACACTTAAAAAGAATGGATAAGAAACCTAATTATCATCCTACTGCATTCTAAAATCATCAATTTAGTTTGTGTTAAAGAAAGAGTTCATCACTTTAAGTTCGGTTCGCAGTTTCTCGAAGTTTGGAGTGCTACTACATCGAGAAGATAGTCATTGTATCCTGGGAGACGAACATCGATAATTCGTAAGCACCGGTGCGGGGTGAATCTGTCTTAAGGCTAGAGGATATAATCCTTGCCTCGACTTTGGTTTTGTTTAATTGGGTTTGCCTCGACTTTGGTGGATTATCATGAAACATTTGCTCCCGTAGATAAAATGGTTTCTGTTAGAACATTTTTAGTAGTCGCAGTTGCTCGTGACTTGGAGTTACATCAAATGGATGTTCCTAATGCTTTTCTATATGGGGATCTTGATGAGGAGGTATATATGCAACTTCCTCCGGGATATTCAACTAATTCTCCTGGTAAATTGTGTCGACTCCATAAATCTCTGTATGGCCTTCGTCAAGCTCCTCGTAATTGGTTTGCTAAGCTTGCAGGTGCTCTTAAGACTTGTGGGTTTGTACATTCCTATGCTGATTATTCTCTTTTTACCCTACGACGAAGTGAGAATTCTATTACTGTACTTGTCTATGTGGATGATTTAATTATTGCTGGGAACAATTCCGCTGATATTACTTTTTTTAAAGCATATTTAAGCCGTTGTATTGATATAAAAGATTTGGGAAATCTCAAGTATTTTCTTGGAATTGAAATGTCTCGAGGAGCTGATGGACTGTTTTTATCTCAACGAAAATACACATTGGATACTCAGTCAAAGACTGGACTTCTTGGAGAAAAACCAGCTACTTCACCCATCGATCAACATCATCGTTTAGCTCTTGATGATGGACCTCTATATTCTGATCCATCCCAGTATCGTTTCCTTATTATTTGACCATTACACGTCCTGAATTGTGTTACTCGGAGCATGTATTGGCTCAATTATTGCAGTCTCGTCAGGTGTCTTATTGGGAAGCTGCTCTCCGAGCTCTTCGTTATCATCCTGGTCAAGGGATTGTTTTACGCAAGGATAGTACTCTTCAACTTACTGCTTATTGTGACTCTGATTGCGCCTCTTTCCCTCTTAGTCGTCGTTCGCTTACTGGTTATTTTATTTTTTTGGGAGGCTCACCTATATCTTGGAAGACAAATAAGCAACACACTGTATCTCATTCTTCTGCTGAGGCCGAGTATTGTTCCATGGCTCATACTTGTAGTAAGCTCACGTGGCTAAAGGCATTTTTCAAATCTCTAGGTGTGTTTCACTCTCAACCTATGCGCCTTTACTGTGATAGTCAATCTGCATTTCATATTGCTTCTAATCCCTTTTTTCATGAACGCACCAAACATATTGAGATTGATTGTCATTATGTACGAGATCAAATTCAGTCCCGTGCTAGTATTACTTCTCATATTCGCATAACCGCTCAGCTTGCAGACATTTTTACCAAAGCTCTTGGTTGTCCTCAGTTTGAGCTGCTTCTTCGCAGGTTGGAAATCCGTGACCTCCATGCTCCAACTTAAAGGGGAGTATTAGGAGATAACGCATATTTGTTCATATATTGTACATTTGGTTAGGAAATATGTTAGTTAGAAAAGATATTATTTTTAGATGTTAGTTAGAAAAAAAAAAGTGTTTTTGGGGTTTCTCCCTATTTAGACTTAGAGAAACCGGTTGTAAACTTAAGTTTTTGATAATGCAAAATCTTCTCTACCTCGTCGTTTCAGTTGTTGATACACTCCACAAGTCGGAAACGCAGTCTAATCAGAAGTGTCCATAGCTAGTGGCCCAACAGAATATATCTTGACCACAATCAGGATTCAGGGATACCTTTATTCTTGAGAGTTTCAATATCAAACTCTGGTTATCTTTATTAGGATTTTGTTCATGGCTATCGAACAAAATCTTTGTTTTTAAAGTCGCAAACTTGTTGAACAAGAAGACAGAACAAAGATTGTGATGACGGGTGCTTTTCTAACAGAAGATATTTTGATTTATATCTTTATTCATCTTCCTCTAATATCAATATGTAAGTTCAAATCTGTTTCGAAGGTATGGTCCTCTAATCTCTCTGACCCTTACTTCATAACTAAATGGTTTCAGTTTAACAACAAAACCAATCTCTCCCATGGATACATTATCATACAAGTTATGTCCAAAATGTTCATGCAGATCAATTACAGTTTCTAAGGTTAGGAAATTATGCCTGTCCTAGTTTACATTCATGAGTCCATATTTAAAATTTTAGATCGTGGCTTTTCATTTAGGTTTCTTACTGATTCCACGAAAATCCAAAAAGAAAATCTATCCGTTATAGGTTCTAGCAATGGTTTGGTACTATGTTTATACTACAGTGAAACGCACGAGGAGGTATTATGTTTGTAATCCACTTACACAAAAATGGGTCTCAATTCCATCACCACCCAATCCCTTGTTTTGTCATCTTGGTGTTGTTGGTTTCTTTTGTGAGTATTCAACATCCTACACCACGAGTTGCTACAAGGTTGTACGTATCAGAAGTTTATCAGAGATAGTTTGGGCTGATATATTTTTGCTCTAATTCGGGTGAATGGAACTCTTTTGAAGCTTCATGCCCTTATAATATCTCAAAGGAACATCTTTTGTTCGACAATGTTGTTGCCCATGATGGTGTTCTTTATTGGATTAACCAAGGACATAGAATTATAACTTACGATCTCAACAACTACCGAATTGATGACTATCAGTGTAGAACTATCGACTTGCCAGATGATTATAGTGCTAGTCTTCGAGATCATATACTTGGGGACTCAGAAGGCTTGATCTGTTATGCTAGAATTGAAAGATTTGAAAGTACTTCGAGTGTTTGGGTGCTCAAGGAAGACAACTGGCAACTGTTGTGCAATGGTATTGAGCTACAGAATCTCTTACTAGCGATGGATTTTCAGAAACGAAATACAAACTCAACGTCTGCTTCAATAATAGTACAGGTTTTAGGTTTTAATCCAAAAGACCGTTATGCTGTCTTGTTCGGTTGCTTGAACTACATTTGGGAATTCAATATCCAAACCAGAAGATTTGAAGAGTTGTGTTGTCCTTCTTTATTCTTGGATAATAGCAATTCAGATGATTATTCCATAATGTACACGCCGTTTGTGCTAAAGCCAATGCCAACAATACTTCCACCACTCTCCTTGGATAGACGCTTAAATTCGATCTTAACATGAGTTAATTTTAGACCAGGATTAAAATATGCTGTTAGTGTCAAGTTCACTTGAGGAACTCCATATTATGAAGTCAGCATTTAATTCACGAAGTTTCACGCCATATATGCACTAAGTTTTTTTCCCCAATCGAAGGTATTTAAGATGATGTGTTTTTATTTTCTCTTAGTGTTCTCGGTTTAATATGTTTACTTTTAAGGGATGTAATTTTCTGGCCTTTTATGTTATCCTAATTTGGTTTGATAAAGGTACTAGTTGTCTGTTACAGCACACCGGTATGCAGTGTTTTCCTGCAGTATGCATGAGCATGACCATCTCAATTTGATATGAACTCTTATTATTTCATGTCTCTATATATATAAATTGTCGCACGACACTAGTTCATTTAGTTGTTGGTTTCAGTTCAGATTTTGAATTATAATTGGCGAAATATTTTGATTTTTCCGCTGGTTCATTGTTTACATTTTTACATTTTTTGCGTTCAATAGAACTATTTTCTGAAATCATAAGACACGGGTGTCTAGAGAACTCTCATTTTGCGTTCACTATAGGGAGGTTTTGTGTGAAATTTTTGGGGATGTGTATGAAAATGCAACCACATACCCTCAAAGAGCCAATTGGAAAGTGGTGGCGATTGCCACACTTTGCCCTTACCTGGATCTGTCCTGGTTGAGGCTACTCTTAATTAGAAACTTTACCACACACATTCATGTATATAGCGACACATAACTGGAAGTCTTCAACCCGGAAGTCTTGAACTAACACCACCCTAAACAAGCACTCTCCAGTTAGCATCAAAGTGTAAGTTTTTACAGATCTGCTGGATTCTCCCATATGTAACACCACCCTAAAACTAGGTGTACCATATGAGTGATAGATACTGTCAATGAAAGGATGAAGACCAGCATAGTCATGGACCATGATGGCTTTTCATGTTGTGGTGGTTATAACTATTGATTTCACATAATTACATGTGAATATAACTTGGTTGATTTCTGTCAGTACAAAAACTTGTTCTTTTACATTTTGAACATTCAAGAATACAAACTAACGTCTAGTAAATACATGATTATTTTAAGTTGTCCTTGAAGAAAAGTTTTTCTTCGATAAAACCAACGAATGAAAAGAGCGCCTGAGCTGTGGCATCCATGCAGCCAAAGATCTTCCAAGCATTACTGACGATCCTGGATCTCTTCCACCTTTCAACGACATCGAAACAGTGCTGTTTGCATGCGGAGTTATGTTTATAATGTTGCAACCCTTATCAAACTGTTTGTTTATTGTGGAAGTTTTGAGGTCATAACGTATATATCGAGCCTCTTCTTCATCATTTGTTGAAGTCTGCGGATTTTGTCCTTTCACATCAGTAGATTCATAACAGAATAGAATTCCACTGTTCCTTGTAATTGCCATGGGCTCAAAGTGTAAGAATTTTTCTACACATAGAAATATTCTCTTGGGCCATGTAATAATTTGGTTAATTATTAATATTGGTAAATATGTTGGTTACAACTTTGGGATCCTTTCATATTCCTTCTTTCTTGATGGACGGTCGAGATTGAATGTTAATTATAAATCCTATGAACCTTGGTCCTCCTTCTGCCTATAAAAGGAACTCAATAACCATCAGTATTGTTTCAAGAATTTTCATTATTCATTATACAAAAGGGTCAAGAAGGAGAAACTAAGAGCTTCTCAAGGTATTCTGCTGTACGGGTGTTCTTGTCGGACATCCTGGATTCAATCAAACGGCATCTTCAGGTACCCCTCCTAACACAACTATGCTTATGATGTGATTATCATGTTTGTTCAAAGATCCTTTATATATAAAATAAAACTTATAGTTGGCATCAAGAGCTTGGTTTAGAACTCCATGATTGTCCATGATGATTGTATGCAATTGTTGTGTTGATTTGAATCCATCACCATGTTTGGTTTGATTTTTAATAATTATGTTTATGTTTATATACCATGAATCACTAACAAATAATAATAATAATAAATCATGAATAAATTTGAATATTTTGTCTTACTTGATTGATATTTCCGTTTTTCTTCCTTTTATTGTTTATGCAAATCAATCATGCGGTTATATTTCTTAAAAGTTTAAATCCTGTTAACTATGACATGGGGTCAACTATAATTGTTTGATATGATTCTATGCAAAAAAAAAAAAAATCTTTTCTTTTTGATTTATAAAACATATATGAAAAGATGTGTGGTTGATTTCTTTTGATTGAAAATAACATGATCTCGTATGATTGGTACTTAAAGTGATATAACATGATGATGTGATTAGATCGTGATTAAAAGTCTGTTTGCATGTTTGTGTATGAAACGGGCTATGAGTTATTTTCTTGCTGAATTAATGTTTAAAAGAAAGTGGGTACAAAAAAAAAAGTCGTTTAATGGGTCAGAATACTTTGTTAAGAGTATATAATTAATGGGTCATTATATTGTTTTATTAAGGACCTAAAACGTTTAAGCTTTTGGTTGTCAACAGATTGTTATTAAATTGCCTTACATAAAGTTGACTGACTGTTTGACTTCCGTGGTTAATTGTTGACTTTTACTGACCGTTTGTGGACTTCCACGTTGATTCTTTGACTGACCGTTTGACTTCTATTGTTGACTTTGACCTTTCTGTTGACTGTTTGACTTTGGTTCCGGTGTGATATAATGTGTACGTGGTCATCGTATAACATTCATAAATAGAACTGGTTTATAATTAAAACAATTTTCTAATGTATTTAAGACATTACGACGTGGTTTTTAACTATAGAAACGTGTACCAAATATAATCATGCTTCCGCTTTATTGAAAACTAATGTACGTATAATCTGAAACCATTTCTTATCGAATTCATTAAAAAAAAAAATTGATGATTGGAACCATTTTTTTTGATCAAAACCATTGTTTAGCACTATTAAATTTCAGCGTGCATTACGATATGGTTTTTATGTACGTGCATCATGGTAGGATTTTTCTCCCGATGCTGATTTTTTTTTTTGTACAAGATTATTGTCTTTAAGATCATTATGTCAAGATACTTTTGGCTATCATCAGAATGATACTAGAGTGTTCTTTATCGCTAAACCGTAAAGGTAAGGTTTAGCGATTACCGAATTTTTATGATGATGACATTATTGTTAAGTTGTTTGACAATCACCACGGTGATTTAAAATAATTTTTGAGCCATAATCATTATAATATTGTATTGTCAAGTGCTTATAATAAATATATATTTTCTTAAATATATTAAAACAACAATTAGCCACAGGTGATTTGAGTTCACGTGTTTAAGAAAATATTGAAAGATATGATCTTTATTTGATCATACATTATGGAACTGAATCACTTTATGTTTTAATGAGTGTCTAGTGTCATTTCTCTCCATTTTTTCTAATTTGAGTGCCAATTTTGACCACAATTACTAGGCATAAAGATAATGATCATGATTAAGTAAATGCTGCATAAT
This sequence comes from Papaver somniferum, assembly GCF_003573695.1. Lineage (NCBI taxonomy): Eukaryota > Viridiplantae > Streptophyta > Magnoliopsida > Ranunculales > Papaveraceae > Papaver > Papaver somniferum. The sequence continues at coordinate 9,388,417 of NC_039366.1, forward strand.
TTTTCATTATTTTGTATAAAATGCATAAAATAAAATTTACTTAAAACTTAAATCATTATCGAGTTGAGTAACCCATTACAGTATTTTCATGAATTTTTTTATTGTGTGTTTAATATCAAAAATTTATTGCATCCTCTAAGGAAATTAAGGTTTTGTTTTTGGATACATTCTCAAATATTTGTGAAAATGACATTCATTTCCTATTCTAAACATCCTTCATTTTTATCCATACTATAACCATTATTTGACATAATCATTAAGCTTGTATCAGATTATCGCATCAAAGAATGTTCTTCCACGAAATTTCATTATTAAATTATACTTATAGACTTGCTTAATGCTCGACTTTGTTTTACGAAAAGTTCATTACGTTTGGATTTTTAGTTAAAGGATGTTGTTATTCTTACAATTTATATATGACGATATGCCTTTGAGTAAATGTTTATGATTAATGTTTTAGGGTTTCTCATAATTGTTTATAATCGACTAAATTTATGATCAGATTAAGTATGTCCATATCATTGAGTGGGACCATACAATATCACAAGAAAAGATTGTGTGATATTTGCAATTGTACATATTTACTGGATTGTTTAGTATTCACCACAGTGATACTAAACTTTCTTCTAGTAAGTGTTGTATATTTTGAGTCCTCGTAGTTTGACTTAACGATAAGAAAAATGTTGCTTCAAGTAGTTTTCGTTCACACGTTTAAACAAGGATTAAGGTTATCTAAATGTTTCATATACATGTGAAATAATAGCTACCCACAGGTGACTATTATTTTGATGTATTAGGTTGAAAATTAGAATTATTTGAGTTTCTTAATACATGATAAGACGAGATTCGCCCACAGGTGACTCTAGTTGTGGTATTAAAAAAACATAAGGTCGTGCGTATGAGAAGGTAAAATACCTACTTATATTTTTTCATGTCTCGCATTGTTCCTTGATAAGGTTTTACCCACAGAAGAATCTTATTGAAGGTATGAAACTGTTGTAAGCTTAATTGTCATTTATCTCTATTATAAATTTCATCTTTTGTTCTTATCAATTGTTGATTATGATTATTTTGTAGACTTTTAATGGTCCAATTTTTGGAAGATAAAATTGTTTATCACCTGATGATTTTTCGCGTTACTATGTAAGTCTATCAATTGCATTATGAATCTCAATCCATGGATGTTTTCTCGAACATTCATTATTGAAATTGACATGCAATTATAGATAAAGTGAAAATCATAAAGTCTGACAAAGGTGGTGAATATTATGAAAGATATGACAAAATAGGATAATATTCTTGCATAGTATCTCCAAAAGTTTGGAATTGTTGCTCAATACACAAGACCAACTTATCCTTGGCATGATGGTGTATATCAAAAGGCTAAATCATATTTTTATGAAAATGGTTAGAAGCATGATGATCCATGCATAATGGATATACATTTTTGAATGTTTGTTCTTTGTCTAACTGTATAATTTAGACAGATTTCCAGAAAGCAGTTTCAAATATACACTTTGGACTGTGAAAGGATGGAAACCTAGTTTAAACTACCTGTAAGTTATGGTTGTTCAGTTGGAGTTGAGGGCTTACATTCTCAAGAATGGATTTCAAAACTATTACTGGTTCATTGGTTTTCCTAAATAATCCAAGGGTTTATTTTAATGTTTTATCCATAGGATGATGAGATTTATTGAAACCGAAAATGTAAATTCATTAGTGATGGCATTAATATGTGGGAGTACATGGATATATGTGTTTGGGAAGTCACGATAATAATCCCTTTATCTAAGACTTTTACAGATGTTGTGAATCTTCTCATTGTCGAAATGTTAGATAATGAAAGACCACAAATTACTGATCCAATACTCCATAATATAACTACTGCCAATATGGAATTTTTTTGATAATAACATGAACCAGCATTAAGAAGGTCTCGAAGGAGATTGAAAGGAAGTTATTCATGTTGTTTCAGTAATTTTCTTACAAGAATTATTTCATTTTGATATGGAATAGTAAATACTCGGTTTTCGGTTCACAAATATTATGTGTAATAATTTTGATTAATGGATTGATGTTATGTGAGAGAAAACCAATGGTTGAAAGTCAAGTCTCGGATATTGTTTAATTGCTCAAATGACAAATCAGTTGTATGAAAGTGGATCTTTCTGACCTAACACGACTGTAATAACAATGTTAAACGGTATAAAACAAGACTTGTAGCCAAAGTTTTGCTCAAAAAAGATGCATTGATTATAAATATGTTTTTTTCTCATGTCAAAGAAAGACTTATTCAGAATTATCATAGTGTTATTTGTAGCTCAGTACGTAAGAGCTGCATTAACTAAATGTGAAAATAGTCTTTATTAATGATAAATTTTAGTCTACAAATTTTAGAAATCAAAGTATGAAATTTAAGCAGCTTCCACTAATGGTATATGAAATTCAACAAAACTATAAATGTTTCTAGTTTTGGATGAAATTATTACAGATTTATGCATATACCTCAAGATCAGTGGGAGAAATTCATACTCTTGGTCTTGTATGTTAAGACATACTACTTACGAGTAGTGATCTTGACTTTATGCATATCTCTATATTTTTTTAAATAAAAGATATCAATGGAGCTTACCATTTGGTAGTACATATCATATGGATTACTAAAGCTCTCATATAAAGCACATATCGAATATTCAAAGAAATTAGAGATAATAACATATTTAAAAAAATTTGTTTCATGTTGGATACAAGATATAAATTTAATCTTTATTATATCTTATAATTCTGATATGGAACATATAAGAAGATGTTGACATGTTAACTAAATGGCAGAAATGAAGAATAAATTATGGGTAAGTTATCAAGAATCTTGAGATATTAATCTTGAATTATGTATTACAATTATTTAGCCTATCCAATTAGAGTTGATTGGATTTTCAAACCTCAATTTTGGTGGATTTACGGATTCTATAAAGAAAGAATCCATTAATACTAGTCCCAAAATTAAGTTTGAATATTTATATATGTCTGCGAGACTTGGGGTCTTAAGGTTCGTCTCCACATTGCTGAAATTTACTGTCTTAGCTTCGCAGCATTAACCCTAGCTATGTTTGAAGTGTTAGTTGCAACTACATCTTCAATCACATCATCAGCTTCAACAATCACCTTATCAATCTCCTCGGTCCCAGTTTCAAATCTATTAGAAAGTGTTAGATTTTCTAAAGATCTAGCTGGTGAAGATGTTCTTGAAGTCCTAGTGGCCTCACTAAAACTAGCTTCCTCATTAGCAGCCATAGTTGGAAAAGCATGATATGATACAAAAGGAAAAAAACACAAGAACCTTGAGTATATATGCGTGAATCAAGCAATTCAGAAACAATAGTTGTTCATACATCACTTAAGCACAATTGTATCGGAGATGCACTTATTGAACAATTAGCTTTTAAGACCTCTTAAGAAAAGATTACAATCTTGGGTCTGTGCGAGTAATCGATTATTGAATTCAGTTATTTATGTGCCTATTTATGAACACTTCTTGCTTATTAATGTCGTTTTGAATTATTTCTGTATCCATTTTTAGTATACACTTATGTGAATGGATGAATGTTAACAGAAATTGTCTTCTTTTTGAAGACATCACTGGACCAATAAGATATCCCTATTTAAGGCCTGATTAAGTAAGTTGTTTGTGTTGTGGTACATGAAAGGGAACATGTTGATAACAGGACAATGTGCCACCGCTATGACTCGCATGAGTAATTTGCTTGATCAAGGTATTATGTTAACCATTAAATTTTGTTTAGCAAATTATGCACGCCTTATGTTTTCTACGATTAACCATTATACAAATTATCACATGGACCAGTGGGAGAATGTAAGAATATTTCTACACATAGAAATATCCTCTTGGGCCATGTAATAATTTGGTTAATTATGAATATTGCTAAATATGTCGGTTACAATTTTGGGATCCTTTCATATTCCCTCTTCCTTGATGGACGGTCGAGATTGAATGTTAATTATAAATCCTATGACCCTTGGTCCTCATTCTACCTATAAAAGGAACTCAATAACCATCAGTATTATTTCAAGAATTTTCATTATTCATTATACAAAAGGTCAAGAAGGAGAAACTAAGAGTTTCTCAAGGTATTCTGCTATACGGGTGTTCTTGCCGGACATCCTGGAATCAATCAAACGACATCTTCAGGTACCCCTCCTAACAAAACTATGCTAATGATGTGATTATCATTTTTGTTCAAAGATCATTTATGTATAAAATAAAACTTATACAAAGAACCCCAAATCTCTCCAATATATCTCTTCCCACTCTATTCTGAACTCCTTGATCCAATGCGACGAAGTCTTGTCGTCGTTTTTTTCATATCGCAAGCATTAGTTGTGTTGGTATTTTTTCTCTTATACGTAAAAATATCCGTGCAATAATGTTTATCCTCAGTAGTATACACCAAATACAGATCATTAATCCCTCCCAACAACTTGGGGCGATGCATATGTTTTACATCTTCAAAACGTGACATTGGGATGAAATGGAACTTCTCAGCTTCCAAATCAAAGGATGTGATTGTATAATCCTTGAGGTAAACACTGTTACTTTGGTGCAGCCAATGAAGAGCTCCATTTGCATCGATACCTGCTGGATACAATGGTGGAGAAATACGGATTGATCCTTTGTTCCTCCACTCACCACCACCACCAGCATCGACAGTATAAACTTGAACACGGGCCTTTATTTTTTGCGTGTAGTATATTCTAACAATCTTGTACTCGTTGGTGGAATGACAATAACCAAACTCGGTCTTAATATTCCACTAGTATCTAACCCGTGCTACGCACCGGGGCTGGTGGGATCGGCCAATTTAGCGTGGCAAGGCTTCGCCCCGCACCCGTAGACAAATACATTAATATTTTTTCTTGAAAGAGCCAGACTCAGATTTGTAATTGTGATTAGTTTTATTTTTAAATAGATAGGAAATTTTGATTTTTTTTTTTTGAAGCATGATAGGAAACATTGATACCCATTAGGTGTCTTATTATTCTAAATTTGGCACTAAGAATTCATGTTAATGTATTGGTTGTATGGACAGATGTTACAATAACTCAAAAAAAAATGACTCCATAATTAAATAAAATTTTATTTACAATTGAAATAAATTACACACTTACTTATTTATGTTGAGATTTAAATACGTTCAATCTTGGATAGGGGTTGGTTTTTAGTATGTAACCCGTGCTATGCAATGGGGCCGGTACGATCAACTAATTTAGTGTGGCGGGGCTTTTCCCCGCTCCCGTGGACAAATGTATTAGATTCTTTTTGAACAATCTTTGATTAGTTTGATTTTTCAAAGGGCAGAGAACTTTGATATTCATTAGGTATCTAATGGTGTAATGATTTAAATTTTATGGGAAAATATTAAAATAATTAAAGAAAAAGTTGATTTAAATTTTGGATTTAAAATAATTAAATATTATATGCCTATATTCATTTGTAGTTGCACATAATTACACGTTCTTTTTGTCCAACTTTTTTACTAACAAATTGTCCAATCCGACGTCTTTCTTTCTGTAGCAAAAATTCAACGATTTTATCTGTAAAAGTTTGGAAGATATATATATATCATGCAAATGAAATTCAATTTTCATAAGAAAACAAAAAATATTGTGAAATGCGAGAAGTGTGCATGTAGTGTTACTGCATATATAGCTTTGCTTATGTCGAGATTCATAAGTTGATCAATCTACCAGTACCATGTTGAATCCAGTTTTGCATAGCACCTTGGCAGTATTACACGTTTGTTGCTAGTATTTGAACTACTACTTAGGTGTAGTTCCATGATACACCTTAATAGGCTTATCTAAGATGGACAATCGTCCCCAAAAAAGAACGCCACGTTAGCATTGTTCGCGTCCATCTAGTTTGAAACCGTCACGATTGGTTATCTGTTTAAAAATTTTCAAATAGTATACTGTCGTAGAATGATAATATATTTCAAAATGTGTGTGACTAAAAATAAATACTCATGTTATCTACCACATCTATTAATAACTAATTAAAAACTCCATTTCCTTCTTCATCTATACTCGACCAACGATGGCATGTTAGAATCCGTCTCCATAATCTCGTCCATTTCATCATGTTCATCCGATTCGATAAACGTTTGTATATCATCGTTGCTCTCTATACTGTCGTAGTTTTTTTTCCTCATGTCTTTTTTAGTAGATGTACGGAGTTGCTCTCTGTCAGGAGTTATACTTACCCTTTCTTATTTATTTAATAGATATACTTTCTCCAAAGTATCATCATAATGAAATATGTCATGTGCTTCTAGACTTAAACATATGAAGTTTCTTTCTTCAAGTATGAATCCAAAGACCATTGATTTCTCTATTGTAGTTAGCACTTCTTCTACGCAGTCTGCAAGGTGTTTCTGCAAAAAAAAAATATTCTTTTAGAAGTTGTGTTATGTTTTTTTTCTTCCGAAAATTGTGCTTAGCATAAACATAATGGTTACTTGTACATCTATCTTTGGAAATGCCATCATTTTTGTTACTCTTATATTGTTGTCTGTAGCCACTTTAACCGTTTGTGATTATCATAAACATAATGGTTACATGTACATCTACTTTTGGCAATGCCATCATTTTTGTTACTCTTATATTGTTGTTGTAACCACTTTAACCGTTTCTCCCATTTTCGTGAATATATAGTTGTCGTTAGTGCCGTGTAATATAAGTTGGAGAATGTAAATGTGGCATGTTAGTTTGGTAATAATTTTTTTTTTATAACATGTAGTAAGAAATAGTTGAATATTTATAACTTAATATTTCTATTTTTTTATCGTGGAATAGGTGTGTATACCATGATAGGACATCTACTATACCATGGATCTCCTTTCATGTAGACATGCCTTTCTTTGCATGTTGGACATGCCATGTAGTACCACAGATCTTACCATAAATTTTTCCTTGTTCTCTAACATTTATTAGTGCGTCGTCGAGTGTTATACGATTTTCAAACGTCAATTCTCCATTTATTTGGTTCGGGATAAAACATTTAGTTCTTCCACTGACATATATTTCCTGTTGCCAACATGTTAATATTAAAATCATCAACTATTATTAAATACCAACTTCATCAATTCAAATATGTTCCTCGTAACGTACATTATTTGGTAATGCCTAACAAGCCTAGAATGGAAACTTTCATCTGGTAAGAACAATTGGAGATGAATTATCAGATTTAGTAGAGTGTACCCTCATCAAGCTTACGTCTTCCCACCTATTTTTACTATGATGTCAAGTTTTATGATGAGCAACCTCTTACCTTTACTAAGTTCGTCACCGTGCATGTTTTCAAATAACATAATTGACATACCAATCTTTAGTAGGATCAATTTAGATAGAAGATTCAGAAAAAAAATGAAACGAGCTTAGAGTTTTTCTCTGTCAGGATTTGTACTTATCTTTTTTTTTTTAAATATATGTTTTTTCCAAAGTATTATCATAATGAAACATGTGGTGTGATTTTATACTGAGATGTATGAAGTTTATTTTTTCGAGTATTAATTTAAAAATCATTGATTTTCCTATTGTAGTTAATATTTCTTCTACGCAGTCAGCCTGGTTTTTCCTCAAAACAAAATTATACTTTAAGAGGTTGTGTTCTGTTTTTTTTTCTTCCGAAAATTGTGCTTATCATAAACATGATGGTTACTTGTACATATACCATTGGCAATGCCATCATTTTCGATACTGTAATATTGTTATCTGTAACCACTTCAGCCGTTTCAGTAAAGTTTTCCTAAAAGTGGGCACATGGAATTTCCCAATATGCTACGCATGTAACGCATCTATGTCATACTATATTTCGAACACGGTTGAAAGAAAGTGATAACGGATTTGGTGTTGCTACAACATCCTATAACCCCGGGATATATGCACCTGCTCAATGTCGTATGAAGTTCCTGCTGGATGCCTGCTGGATGGGTAGGACTAAATTCAAGAACCAAATTATGTTATTATTTGGCCGTTATTTAATGTAGTCTAGGTAAAGTTCATTGCTTCATCTGCACGTGACTGTTTTCATATTTGATATGACCTTTGAACACTAATAAACATATTGGTACGAAACTTACATCATTGGGTATGTTGTTCGCGTTCTTCCTGTTTTGCAAAAGAAGCAAATAGACACCTTATCACCTTTTCTTGCTTTTTCTATACTTCTTAAAAACACTGTTTAGGACCTCTTATGTTATCATGACATTCTTATTTCACTGGACAGTAAGCAGTAGTAACCGAAGCTGATAGATACCTTATCACCTTTTCTTGCTTTTCTTTTACTTCTTAAAGGTTTAGGACCTCTTATGTCATCATGACATTCTTAGTTCTTTGGACAGTAATAATATGTACAGTCCAGTGAAATAAATTCAATATTTTCAAAGGGTTGTTATTGGTGTTGGATGGCGAAGTACCATAGCTTATGTGAACCTGGCTTGCTATTACTTGGTCAGCATTCCTCTTGGAATAATTCTCGGTTACCTTATCGATTTTCAAGTTGGAGCAAGGTATTTTATACTGGACTGTACATATTATTACTGTCCATGCCTGCCATTACCTAAATCAGCGCTAGAGTCAGATAATAACTCATTAATATATTAGTTAAAAGAGGCCAATATAGGTGATATAGTAGTACTACCCAAGGTGGAATGTCAAGAAACAAAAAATACAAAAAAAAAAATGTACGAAAGATAAAATCAAGCCAAGAACAAAAACTCATGGAGGTTTAAAGTAAACCAATATATACAATAACTCCAGTTCCTCCTCTTGTGCATGAATAGCTAAAATCTGGAAAGTAACAGAAGAAGAGATGTGAGTTAACTCAGAGCAATGAGTAAAGAGAAATCTTATTGGCTGCAACTTAAAGCAACTACCGAAACCAAAGATACCAAATGGCGGAACTGAAGCGAAGTAAAAAAAACATTGCTAATCACTAAACAAAGAATAATTAAGTGACTAAATTGATGGTCACAAAACAGTTCAGCTACAATAATTAATTCACTTAAGTTGTGTGTCGCGCAATTCAATAGCATTACATTATACGAATTAAGCCGTCATAAGTTTACACGGATCATTTAATTTTAGAATACCAAAATACACAAAAAACCACATATAGAGAAATGCAATACACAAAGACTACGACATATAAAAATTTTAAAAGTATAATAAAGAACTAAATTTGGTGAAACCTATCGTTGCTTACCATCGCTGAATCAGCACATCCTTCCCGCGACCTGCTTAGCGAAATGTGAACTTGCTTACCATCGCTAAATCAGCACATCCTTCCCGTGACCTGCTTAGAGAAACTTGAACTTCTCTCTGGCGCACGTAGTTGAGGCAGTACTCTGAGAAAAAGAAAAAGATATAGCAAAAGATATGCAGATACAAAAGTTTGTATCATTCTGATACAAAATCTTATCACCAACAAAAAGAAAATGTAAAGGAAACATCAAAAGTTTGTATGATTCGGATACAAAATCTTATCTTAAACATTATATGCATTTTATGCTGCACTATTAGAAAAGAAAAGAAACATCAAAATCCCGTGCTACGCACCAGGTCCGGTGCGAATTGCTGATTTGGTGTGGCGGGGCTTCGCCCGGCATCCGTAGTTCAGATGCATTAAAACGTTATCTTTAACGACGGGAAATGTTGAATAATGAACTATGTTATAATTTAAAAAGACTTGCGCATGGTGAAATGAACGAAATTTTAAGTTAACTACCAAAGAATTCCGTAGCATGAATACTGAAATCATGGATGGATAATATTAGAAATTTTTATTTTTATCTTTATCTCAATATACAATGTCTCTCATGGTAAACTTAAACTCATGTATAATGTATTAGCCTGATCACTTCAAAACAACTTAAACTCGTGAATTAGTTTCAGTCACTTCAAATTGGAGTAGCTACTTAGGATATAGGTTTTTATATGGAGAGATAACAAAACTTAGAATTATTTAACATAGATTAGCAAATGAGAACATATAGGATGCTCAAGCAAAGTTTTTTCAGGAATAATTTCAGTAGCTCCTACCTATTTACATATGGTCATGTCCCCAACCTGAATAATATGATCCATCATTGACATATTATCATAAACTATTTGATTGTAGTGTTCCAGGGAAAAAAATGTCACTGTCTGCGTAACAATTTGCCATCTGCTTATAACAATTTGAGATGCATTAGCAAGGTTTTTTCCTATAGACACAAATCCGATAAAAAAATGTATGAAGTACATATTGGAAATATTGCTTAACTCAAGTTCATATAGACAATATAGACATAAATCCTGTTAATTCCGCATCTCTTTCTAATATTGTTTTCATACATTTTCTTCCATTGCCTCATATTATTGTGCTTTATAAATATTTACGCATGGTCTAGCTGTATTGCTGGAATTTGTGTCGGACTGTACGTTTTGCAACCGTAAGCAGTCAAAACATTATGACATTTGGTTAGATGGAAAATTATTTGTAGAAAGAAGAAGTTTGTCCTCCTTGGTGTAAAGAATCTAAAATCTATGAATGATGCTCGTGTTACAAAATGGTTTTGGAGGTACCCTAAAGAAGATAATGTTTTATGGAAAACTATTGTAAAAAGAAGAGTGATGTATTATACACAACTTGCAGGTCTAAGGAAAAATGGGTTAGCGATGTGCTAATTGACGACGTTAATACTTAGATTTTAAATTTAAGTTTACCACGTCATCTTTCTCCACAAAGGGAGTTTGGATATTATTAAAGAATGTTTACAGCAGGTTAAATTAAATGGAGAAGATGCGGACAGTATTGTATCAGTTTCCTTCCAACAAAGGCCATTTTACTGTCCGTACTTGTTATGATAAGATTTCTTCTTCAAAGATTTGGTCGTCCCTCAACAGAAGTTCAAAGTTCCTCCAAAGATTACATTTTCCTTGTGGTGTATTTGCCAATTGCCATAATAAGTTTTCTTGAATAAATAATTTATTGTATCCTGGTATAGCTGTTCCGAGCTCTTGCCTTTTCTGCCAAGGTAATCATACAACGAGAAAATCACACAAATTAAAAAACCAACAAATTTGTAGTTAGATCTTATAAATTAAAAAGAAAAGGTCTGGGAGTGTAACCACTTCAACTCAGATTTGCGGACTAAGTTTTTTAGTAAAAAATTTAATGAAACCTAGCGTTGCTTACCCTCGCTAAATCAGCACATCCTTTTCGTGTCTTTATCTATCCCATGCAACCTGATTAGCCAAACTTGAACTCCTCTGCGTCGCAAGCAGTTGAGGTAGTACTTTAAGAAAATGAAAAAGAAATAGCAAAAGAACAAATTATGAATTAAAATTTATATCAATCCAATAAAAAATCTTCTCATAAACATTATATGCATTTTATGTGGCACTATTAGAAAAAAACCGTTCATCATTTCAGATGTCCTCACGTTACCTTCTTCTTCTCCTTATATTTACATTAGACCACACTTCTTTTCAAGTTGTGATTGGTTCATTCCAAAAGACTTGCAGGAAATCCTACAACCACAACCCTACTAAAATCTATAAATCAATCTAAGTGAACTCCATGAAAATCAAAAGAACATTCAGTGATCTCTTCCAATTGGATACAAAGTAATAAGCAAACCCTAACTTGGGAAGCAAATAAACTCTCCCTCTCCTAAATATCTTGTCTAAACTCTCCCCAAAAAGCTATTTCCCTCACATAAGGTCGCTCGTTTCCTTATATAGGGGTTTACATAGTGGATGACAGCTAATAAAGCCTTTATTTTCGGATTCGGCGTGCGTTATTAACGCACGCTTACATTGACTCTTATCACACAGACTCTATAACATCGCACGGTTTTTCACACTTTACTCGTGATTAAGCTGACGTCATGTGATGTGTCATTTGGATAAGCGGTATGCAATAGTTTTCGCTTGGTCTTGATGATCATTACTTCGCACGTTTAACTGGTGTGCGGTATTTTGTATCTACATTTTTCCCCTTCTCATGTCGTTTCTTTGGAAAAGAGTCCGATATGAGAAACCCCAATTTATACTGCCTCACCCGTTCACCTTTTCATATTCTTCTCTGCCAACATATTTCCCTGATTTAGGCATGACGGCTTACACGCGTCTTCTAAACAATTTATTATCTGACACGCCTTTCGTAACCGCCTCTTCTCATCCGTTCACTTTCAATCATCGCATTAATGGGGTAATTATCTTGGGAATCGGGAGTAAATCTTTTATTTACTCTCGATCGTCTGCTCTTCTTCTCTTTCTACTCTCTTCTTTTTCTCTCTGCAACTATTATTTTCTTCTGCTGTTGTTTCTTTGATTAAAATCTTTCTGTTGTTCTTCTATCTTTGATTTAATCACCATATTCTCCCATTCTTATCACTCTTTTTTAATCTTTCACATCTGATCTTGATTGATTTTATCACCTTTGTTTACCCTCATTCTCATACCTTTTTTTTTAAATGGTTCTCCAAGCAGGATAGAAAATTCAAAAGGAATTCGATAGAATTCAGGTAGAATTTAAAGATAGAGGTTTTGAATTATTTGTTCCTCCCAACTCAAAACCCACTTCTGCTCTCAATCCCAGATGGTTTTCACTTAATAACTGGAATGACCAGAAGATCATCATTTCAGTCGGTCAAATTCTCGTTGGTCTTCCTATACCTCTTTATAATCCCCAAATTCCTTTATTTTATAGGATTATTTCTGATGCGAGATTCTCGCATGCGGTCTTCTAACTAAGCGGTGATAGTATCAGAATTATGGTAGAGTATGCCCGGCGTGCGGCTGGGTTAGAGTCCCTCTATCCCAAAAAGGTTAGAAAAGCTGAGTACGCGGATGTAGAGATTAACCCTGAAGAGTATACAATATAGAATTTCTTCGCTCACTATAAGATTGTTATTATGAAAAATGAGGCATCTCGTTGGGGTGTTCGTTTGCAAAGGAAGGACGACATCGCAGAAGAGAATAGAATCATGTGAGATGCTGATTTCCATGATACCACTAATAATACTCTACGATATTCAAAGGATGATCACTGGAATGTTTTCCCCATCATTCTGAAAGGTCTTTACATTGCTGGTCTTCATGCTAATGGATCAATTAATTCTCTCCCTGAGGATTTTCCCGCTTACAATCCTTGGGAACTCAAATGGACTGAGAGAGACGTTGTGGTATGCTATTCATAACTTCGCTTATTTACCTTTCATTATTCATCTTATTCCTCATCTTATTAACCTTCTTGATTTTAGATTGCCAAGTTGAAGAAGGATCTAAGGACTCATGGGAAACAGAGCACATTGGAAGCGCTACGTTCGATCACTAATGAAGTAAGAAATACCTTATCTCATATTTTAACAATATTGTTGCCTCTTTTTCTTATCTTCATTTGTGTGCGAAGGTTGAAGCTGAAGAAGTCAGTGGTTCTGGCGAAGCTGTAGGCGCTAAAGGTAAAGGTATGATTCGCAACAAGAAGACTGCTTCTAAATCCTCATCCCTCTCCTTCAAGCTCTCACTCTGGTGATGATGATGATACTCTTCTCACTGAAGACCCTTCAATCTCATCTTATATGGAGCAACTTTCTGGCATCTTTTGTGATTCCATATCTGCAATTGGAAATGAACCACTTACTCGCACCTACAATACCATTGCAAAAATATGTGATGCTCCTACTTTGATGATGAATCCCTTCGCGGAGCTGCCTCAGTGTTGAGTCCAAGTTTTCAGTATTCACTTGGCTCTTTGGTAATCTCTATACTTTCGCGTTTTCTTTGATGATATCTTTATGTTATATATTCTTATGTTCACTTCATGTCTTCGCAGATGGCCCGCGTGTCATATGTTGTTTCTTCATATTATCAGAGAAAACTTCGCAAGCTTGAGGTTGAAAATAATAAACTCAAGACCCATGTTTCTACTCATGAGAATGATGCATCTGATCTTCGCAAGAGGGGCAATAAATTAGAAGCTGAAGTGTCTACTTATAAGAATCATATCTCTGACCTTCAGAAGAGGAATGATCAATTAGTTGGTGCGTAATTTTTCATTTTTCTGCCAATTTGTCTGTTCGTAGTTTTTGCTCCCCTTGTAATTGTCTATTCTTGCAGATATTTACAGCCTTACTGACGAGGCATCTTCTTTATTTCGCTACCTTTATCTTCCTGTTGATGATGATATTCTCCTTGAGTATCTTAACGCTTCTCTTAATAACCTTGATGATGACAAATTAAAATCCCTTTCCTTGGAGGAGCTCAAGGAGAAATACCGACTTGTTAATATTGATCACAAAAGTGCCTTGTCTACTAGTAATGGTTTTAAACGTCGCTTCTTATAATCCAAAGAAAGGATTAAAGCTTTAGAAGCTAGGATTAGTACTCTTATTACTGAGAAGGATGAAGTTTCTCTTAGAGGTGCCAAAGATTTGAAGGAATTTCAGGAAACCATTCTTCAAGTTCAAATAGAGCGATATCTAGATATAAGTGAAAAAGACGCACTTGTTGAATGAGGGAATTTGATCCGTTCTCGACTTCTTATAGAGAGCGATGCGGAGTTTGAACGGGCTGCTAGGGCCTAAATAATGCTAGAAATGATTTAGCTGTAAATGTTAGTCTTGAATCTGATCATGCTGCATTGGTTAGAGATATCCTTTCTAAAAAAGAAGGTTGTTTATAATTCTTATCCCATTGTTATTTCTTGATAAGGGTTCTTATGCGTTTTTTAACCTTCTTGTCTTTTCTTCGCAGACGATGAGAAGGAATTCCGTGAGAAGATTGAGAGCCTGGAGTCGAAGTTTTCCGCTCGTGATTCTAAATATCGCAGACTCAAGAAAAATCTCACTATAACCGTTTCCAACTTGAGCACTGATGTTGTTCGCGTCCGTGATCCAGCTATTAGGAAAGTTTGTGCGGATCATGACATTCCTCCTTCAACTTATAAATTCGTTGAAGTTCCTTCGAATGAAGAAGACTCTGATATCTCTGACAGTGAAGGAGAATATGAGTATGAGGAGATTGACGAGGAGGGAAACGATTTTGAGGTTGACAAGGTCAATGAAGAAGTCACGAATGGAAAATAGTTGATCTTTCTTTGCACTTGTAAATCTTTTAAAAATTTCTTGTATATTGAGCTTCTCCTGTGTAAACTCCTAAGCATTTGAAGCTTTTTAAATGTAAATTCTCCTTGTCTTGCACCTGTATTTGTAGAAGTTAAAGTATTGTTCTTTCTAACCTGTGATCTTTCGGAGTTAATCCAATGATAATAACATGTGCATTTTTATGAGAGTGTTGTATTCATTATCATGTGCGTGAGTCTATCATAAGGAGGCGACTAACACTTCTCTATATGCTTGCATTCCCATACTTTCCTTTGCTAATCGTCTCAAGGTGATTGGGGCGAGCACATGCAAAGATAACGCATCTTCTGCCTCGACGATGCGTTGTTTTACCATTTGGATGTCTATTCATAATCACAACATTACCATATACGCAAATTCTATTCATATCTCCGCATATGTATTCGCAAGATGCCTCATCCATATTCTTTACTATCCATCTTTCGCGCCCATATATTCTGACTGTAGAAATTTTCCTTTGGTTTTTCTTCATGCTATTGAATCTGTGCGTCTGATTTCTCTTACGTACAAAACAATATAAGTTTTTGTTCTACTTTTTTCATGGGATCTTATTTAGCCTTCCTAAGTAAAGGTCTTATTTTGCCCAAAATTTGATTTCGTTTTTATGCGACGAGATTGCAGACGGTTTTTACACTTTCATGTAATAAGCCATTGATCTCGCCTTATCGTTTTATGGCATTGTTGCCTCTGCAGGTTTTATTATCTCACAAATACGATAACCCTTTAATACTCCCATGAGTAAAAAGCCTCATGATATTTGCGTCTTTGACACAATTCAACTCCCTAATGGAGGGTGTCGTCCTTATATTCCCCCTGACTGCTCCTTCAAGGAAGCTTACCCCTACCGGGTTAGGGTGGGCTCCTCCAATCCAGTGATGCAACAATCAGTTGTTTTCGCGGCCTTTTATCCCTCCGCCGATATGGCTTATGGTTACAAGACCGCACCCTAAGAGGGGTTTCTTCGGACCGAGTGCATCATAGTCAAGACTTGTCAAGAGTGGGCAGGTACGCTCCAGACGCCCCAGGCACTCTTGACTCAACTGTGTACCTAGGCTCCTTGATCGAGTTTCTACACTCCTTAGTAGAGAGATTCTTACCTTAGTCTTTCAACTAATGCCCTCTACTGGATAGGCTTTTGTTTCACCCCGAATCTCCATGACTCAGGCTCTAGGGTCGGTGTAGCTTTCACCTGAGCCATGCTAACTAGGCTTTACCAATATGACGTGTGTTAGGTCTTATTATTGCCTCTTGGTGTATGCGAACTAGGTTGCACGCCATAATTGGATACCTAGCCTCCCTAATTAAAGGTTTTTACGTTTGTAGCCTTCTATTAAGGTCTTATTTTTTCCTTTTTGTATGACATTATCATAAAGAAATGAGGATTTTCATTTGTATTCATATTCTTGATCAATACAATGCTTTCATCTTCTCCCTTTGCTTATTCGCCCACATGATTATTATTTTTTATACTATTTATGCACTTCATTGAGTTTGCAGTCTCTTGCACCTTTTGTACTTCATTGAGTTCAAAGTATTTACTATCAACTCATTCTATGCTTTTCAAAAAGAAAAAGTCAGGATTGTATTATGCCCGATATCAAGTATGGAGCATATATGACCATGAGGTAGCTGTACTTGGGGATCAACTAAGAAATCAATAAAGGGTTGTAACGGCTTTTATTTTATCTCAGTCTTTAGCACTTTTTTTTTTATTTCCCAGGGTATGACCCGTGTCATCTTTTGAACTTTCCAATGCTAGTGTATCAATTACTCCCTCTATTTCAAGAAGACTATCCTCTATTCCATTTTCGTCAGTTTCAATATTGTACCCATCTTTTGTTTATAAACGTATTTTTTCAATGAAATCCATATTAAAACTTTTAATCTTTTTATATTAATAAAATACATTTTCTCGCATACGTTCTTCATTTTATGATGTGCTACGACTGCCGCACGTATCATATTTCTGCAAGTACACTTGGTTCCATAACTCATCAAATGATGCTCTTTCCTTCTCTCCTACTAATGCGTACATCCCATTTCCAACTACCTTTATGATTCGGTATGGCCATTCCCATTTTTTCTCCATTTGTCTCTTATTATTTTTCCGATAAGACAATTTTTGTCTCAATACCAAATCTCCTTTTTTTGAATTTACTCATGCTAACATGTTCACTTTCTTGTGCGGTTGTTGTCGCCTTCGCTGAAGTTGTTCTCATCTCACTTTCCTTGTTCACAGCATGCACCATTAATCGCTCACTTCTCTTGCTATCTTGTATCTGTTGTTTCCAATTTCTTCGCTTACTTGCGCGTTCTTCACATTTGTCGACATCAATGTCATGGCAAGTTTTGCCTTCATTTGGATCTCCTCTGATTACTTTAACACCTTGAGGTAGCGGGAACTTTATGCATTGGTGGAAAGTTGATGACACTCCTAGAATACCATGCAACCACGACCTTTCTATCAGAGCATTATAAGGTGATCCTACGTCAACAACGCAGAATACTATTTCTTAATGGAATTTGCATCTTCACCTCTCCCTTTGGCTTGTTGGCTGTCCCGTTGAAACCATAAATCTTGTATGTTGAGGGGATTAATTCTTCATCTCTACCACCCATAGTCTTGTATGTGTGATAAAAAAGAATATCTACTGAACTCCCAGGATCTATCAGTATTCTGTTTATATCCCATGTATTCGCATCCTCATCTTCATCGTCATCATTCTTTACCTTCGGATTGATTCTGCCTTGACTACCAATGGGTTGTCATGTTGTTCTCCTCCTCCTGGTACTTCTTCTGCATTAAAGGAAATAGGATGCTTCTGCCAATCTTTCAATGGTGATATTTTCGCAAGGTTGAGTATCTCCCTTCCATCATTATCTCTCGCATGAACTCGGCTTAAGATATTATCATGGAAATCTTCTATGTTCCTGAATGAATGTATTATCGAGTTACAATATAAATTCTTCGCCTTCGCTACAACCTCTATCACATATGTATGCCTTCCTGCCTCTCCTTCTTGTGCATGCCCCACAGGTGGTGGTGGTGGTAGATTCTGTGGTTGTTGCACCAAGAAGTGATCTAACTTTCCTTGATCAATCATTCTTAATATTATTTTCTATATGTTTTTACAGGTATTTGTTGTGTGACCATAGAAACGATGATAAGCGCAGAAATCGTTACTCCTCCTCCCTGCTGGCGGTTCATCTCCCATATTTGGTGGTGCTAGTATTTCTTCCATCAAAATTATTGCTTCCTAGATTTTCTCGACTGTGGTGTTTAGATATGGCATCTTTATATGCTCCCAAACTACTCTATTTCTTCCATGGCCTTAGTTATAATATTTCTTTCGTCCTCCATATCCTTCTAGATGGTAATCGAGTATCTGAATCTTATTGTTTCCTCCGCGACCATTGAACTGTCTTTTTCTTTCAAATTCTTCTTGGTCCCTACTTCCCATAGCCACCTGTTTTTGTTCTTCTTCCACTATCTGCTTTTCTTTGCTCCCCTAAGATGTACTCGCAACATCATCCGTTGTTCTTGGGAGTAGACTGTTGTTTCTGTCATTTGTAATCGCCACTGGATAAGATTTCATCTCTCTTTGCTTTTCAGGAGAGCTATATATTCCTCTTGATACTCACGCAATTCTTCCATGGTTATCGCATCTTTTATCCTAAATATATGTATATACAACAAATCAGTTGCGAATAGTGCATTAATGAAGGCTAATATGATACTTCTCTCATTTACTCTTCCGCCATCTAACTACACATGCTTCTCCATCGTGTGGTTAACTTTCGCAAACTTTCATTGGTTCTTCTATGTAAGACATATTATTGCTGATGTAGTTTCCTAGAAAAATGTTTTGTAAGTGGTGAAATGATCGAATGGTACCCCCTGGTAAACCTTCAAACCATTGCAGAGATTCTCCAGTTAGGATGGAAGGGAAATATTTACAGAGTACCGCATCGTTTGCTTCCCACTGCAAGAGAGATCTGTAGTAGGGTCTTATATGTTGCACCGCACATGTACTTCCATCAAAGATGTTAGTAAATGCAGAGAGATTACACTTAGGCGGTATGACTGCACATTATATTCGCCTAGCAAATGGTGTTCTTCCAGCTTCTTCTATCGCTTCATCCCGTTGTCGTCTGCCTACATCTCTTCGAGCAGATATCATTTCTCTCATCTCTGCTAACTCTCTGAAAATTTCTTCATTCGTGATTTGGTCTTCATTTTACTGCATAGGTCTTTTCAACCTCGCTTCCCTCATTTTGTTGTCATAATTATTATGACGCGTAGCTTCTCGTATCTCTCTCTTCAGCTTCTTCTCTTCTTTGTCTGCGTTATTCTCTCTCATTCCTTGCATGTATTTGTGCGTCGTTATACCTTGCAGCTTCTTCTTCGTGTTCATTTTGATCTCTTGTCATTTCTCTTCCTTGTAGTATGATTCTTCCTTGTTCTTCATCATCTTCCTCATCCTGGTCATGGTGAACGCGATGTCTCTCGCCATGTCATTCGCTTCTATTGCCTCTGTTACCTTCTTGCACGTGATTTTCTTCGCCATGTTGTATGTACTGGTCATCAACTAGTTGTTGTTCTATTCGATGTTCACCGCATAGATCTTGCAAGTCGCCATTTATATGAAAGTTTTCATCAATATTATCCAAAGGTGACGCTTGTCTGATATTTCTTCTACCAGATAGGCTACGCCTGGATGTACTCCTGCTTGTTCTTGACCTTGAGCTCGCACGTGTAGTGCTTCTTGATCTTTTCTCTTGCAATCTTATATTTTCTTCTCTCAACTCATTATTTTGGAACGTCAAATTTGCACGCTCTTCATCTTCTCTCCTTATTTCCGCAATCAACCTTTGTCGAAGTTCCTCGATCGCCATTTCTTTTTCATTTCCTTCTATTAATCTTGGAGCTCCACTTCTTTTCTCTTCTTCTTCTGTTGAATCTGTATTTGCGGTATGAACGTTTACTCTCTCATAATCGATAACATTTTCCTGCACTGGCTCGTTTTGAATTTGACTTTGACTTTGACTTCCTCTATTATTTATTTCTCCCATTCTTGAGGATTCGGCGATTTCGCTCCTTCTTCCCCCATCGATTCTTCTACTCCCCCTAATTCCTATTTCTTGTTCTGCTGCAGTTGTTTGTCTCACCATCTTGTTTATCTGTAATAATTTTTTTTTGTTATTCAAAAATACTCTCTCAGGGACCAAAGATTTCCCTAGTGAAGATTGTTTTTCTTTACACTAAAGGCTATTAACTGAATCTTTTAGATCTAGATTTCCAAATTTTTCCAAGATTTTGAATATCTTCTAACTTGTTTTTAAGAACTTCCACCGACATGATACATCATTCCAAGCTGATTTCATAAGGTAAGATAAAATCCTTTGCTCTCTCTCTGTTTCTGGATGCCAAAATGTAGTTGCATGAAATCCTACAACCACACCCTACTAAAATCTACAAATCAATCTAAGTGAACTCCATGAAAATCACAAGAACATTCATTGATCTCTTCCAATTGGATACAAAGTAATAAGCAAACCCTAACTTGGGAAGCAAATAAAGTTTCTCTTTCCTAAATATCTTGTCTAAACTCTCCCCAAAAAGCTCTCTCCCTCACATAAGGTCGCTCGGTTCCTTATATAGGGGTTTACATAGTGGATGAAAGCTAATAAAGCCTTTATTTTCGGATTCGACGTGCGTTATTAACGCACGCTTACATTGACTCTTATGGCGCAGACTCTATAACATCGCACGGTTCTTCACACTTTACTCGTGAATAAATTGACGTCATGTGATGTGTCATTTGGATAAGCGGTACGCGATCGTCTTCGGTTGGTCTTGATGATCATTACTTCGCACGTTTAACTGGTGTGCAGCATTTTGTATCTACAGAACTAGATAATTATCGTTTTAGTTAAGTGTGTTCAAGGTGTTATTACAAAGGTAGGTGATAATACTCCAAATACAGGACGAGTGAACTCTAGGAGTAAGTTGAGTTTTCGTTTTGTAGGTATAATCAGAGAAATAACAAAAGAAAACATTAACCATGTGGGTTTGGACAAGAAAGGAGAATCTTAGGCAATTGTGGTCACTTTTCCTTGTTACTAGCTCGGTATACAGTATGCTCATTACTAAATCGACAACTGAAAAGTATTTCTCCAATTTTAATCTCAGTTGCACATGAACCAAAAGGTATTACAATTTACAGAAAATGCTTGTAAGTTAGCGACTCAAGTCCGTCACCTACTATCTGAGGGATGCCATAGAACATTAACTCAAACCAGAGTATGAAAATCCGATAAAAAGAATGTGAAAAGAGATCGTTAGTTAAGGAAGAAACAAAACAAAATTCAGAGCTGAGCAATGTAGGGATTCTTTTGCATCCTTAATTCAGGATTCATAACACAAGCATTTCCTGAACAACAAGCATATTTACCAAGTGAAAGGTCACGTGACATAGAAAACCTTAGAATTCCTTGTATACGGGTGTAAAAAAATGAAAAAGGGTGATGATGCAATAAAGGAGTCAGGGTACTGCGAAAAAGAGATACATGGTACTGCGTAAAAGATACATGGTACTGCGAAAAAGAGTGACGATGCAACAAAGGATCAGCAGGGATATGAAGAGACATTTGGGAGATACCAACAACAACAACACGGGAACTACTGCAAAACCTGAACAAGAAATGGATGTGTATATGTTTTCCTTGTCAAAATAGAACAGAAACGTGGGACATGGAATCTGAGAGAAGTTGGGGCTCACTGTTGGATTAACTTCAACATAGAAGTCACTAAGAAGCTGGTTAGGACAAGATTAGGAAATTGATGTAATCCTAAGGGAATTAGAAGTCATATAATTCTAAGAAAAGGAAAGACATGTAATAAGGTAATAAGACTAGGAAAAGGAATTCATAGTTCTATATATATATGCTCACCAAAGTTGTGGTTAATCATATGAGCAAGATTAGAGCTTGTGTTTATTTTTGAGAGATTTTCTAAACATCAATAAAGAGTTGTCTTTATATAAGCTAAGTTTCATCTTGCAGTTTCCATTAATTGGTATCAGAGCTTGTCTACACCGAGCCATGGGAGACGAGAGCACCATCATACGTACAAGATTTTTCACAAGCACAGTTGAAGCTTAAGGGGGAGAATGTTGGATTAACTTCAACATAGAAGTCACTAACAAGCTGGTTAGGACAAGATTAGGAAATTGATGTAATCCTAAGGGAATTAGAAATCATCTAGTTCTAAGAAAATGAAAGACATGTAATAAGGTAATAGGACTAGGAAAAGGAATTCATAGTTCTATATATATATATGCTCACCAAAGTTGTGGTTGATCATATGAGCAAGATTAGAGCTTGTGTTTAGTTTTGAGAGATTTTCTAAACATCAATAAAGAGAATTGTCTTTATATAAGCTAAGTTTCATCTTGCAGTTGCCATTATTTACATTATCCTGATCAGGTACTCTAGATTTGACTAGAAGAGGTCCTGTAGACACGAATGCTGCAGCAAAGGCTACGACTACAAATGAAAAATGGTGTATAGCTTCATCAACAGCTAAGAAAACATAGAATCCATGTTCATGTTTAACAAAATGAACTTGTAAATGGTGATGTTCCCCAAAAAGAAGACCTTATTAAAACAATGTATTTGTATGCAGTCTACAAATTTAAAATACTTCATTATGAATATTGACCTTTACTTTAAGTAAGCAAAATTCCGCAAGTAGGACTGGCAGAGGAGAGGAGTATTAGTTTTCCTAGATTGAATTAGGGTAACATTAATTCATCTAACAGGATAAGTTGTTCAATGCAGTGAACCTCAGATGGACAAATGCTAACCAAGTTCAGCTAGGAGCAGCATTCTCTCTCTCTACCTCTGAATTAATGCAAAAACGAAATGAATTTAAAAGAAAAATGGAAAGTAATGGGCATCGGTGTAGTTTAATTTTCCGGGACCAAGGTTTAGTTGGCACCATCTTGATGAGTTTGATGGCAACTTTAGTAGTCGTACAAGGAGAGTCAGAAGGTCGTCTCTGTTATTATGCCGTAGCTAGAGCTACACCAAAGAAAATAACTGTCAGTACTTGGGTGTTTGATGAGGACAACTGGCAAATGTTGCACAATAATACCTCAGCAGAAATCTGTTTTCATCCATGTAGTATTGTTTGTATTAGGCTTTTAGGCTTCAGTCCGGTAGACCAGAATGTTGTTTTGCTTGGTCATAATTATTGGGTTTGGATGTTAAATATTCAGTATAATAAATTTATTTTTGTTCCTAGTACCACTACAAAAAAACTGACCAAAGGCTACTAAAATTTTTCCACAGCAGCAAAATATAGTTGCCTTAACAGTTTAAGCAACTAGGAAAGGCAACGGGGGGTGTGTATTGGTTTAAGCCACTAAACGGTAAGCAACTATAGTTTCTAAAATCCATTAGCAATAAATGTGCGCCAACCAAACAAATGCATTAGTAGCTTGAGACATTCAACCACATGGAGAAAACCAACAACAAGATACTAGTTGCCTAATTCTTTATTCAGCCACTAAAGTAACGCAACTACAGGTAAACCTAGTTGATTAAACCTTTGGGAACTAACCATGGAAACTACAGTAGGCATATACATTAAGCTACTTTTGGGAACCAACTTGAGCATCGTAGTAGCTTAACTTAAGAAGAGTAAATAATTTAATGAGAGAAGCCTTGTAAGTGAGCCCTCATACTCAATAGTCTGGACATGTTATTGTGTATCAACTAACATGAGGTTGTTGTAGAGTTATTTAGTAATTAAGATGTGTTAAAATGTGTATCGACTACATATAGAAACACTCCGCGTCAATGCAAAATCAGATTCTTAACATTACCATGCCAATTGCAAGAAAACTCTGTTTGTTTTAATAAAAATGAAGGCTAAGGCCAGAACTTCCATCACCTGAAGTTAACAAAAGTAACTATAGTGGTAAAACTTTGATTGAAAAGAAAAAAAAGTTCCTTCCTCACAGAATCTGGGCATCACTTTCAGTTTCCATGTATAGTTCAAAAGTTCCATACAACCAAAACAAGAAGTTTCCATACATAGTTCAAAAATTCCATACAACCAAAAGAAGAAGTTTCCATACATAGTTCAAAAGGGTTGAATTCCTCGTAAACAAAAATAAAAACTTGACCACTGTATACACTTGAACAACGTGCATAAACTGCACCTTCGCCAAATGCGGGCTATTAGAATCCCATATCGCCAAGTTCAAAGTCATCGTCTTCTTCGTCAGTGGTGTAAGTCGGTCCTACCCCAAACCCTTACTTCTTCATGGCCGATGGCTTTGGACTGAACGTCAGTCCTACCCCAAACCAAAGTATACTGCAGGCACCAAAATAAAGTATACTTTAGGCACGAAACACAATTGTAGCCTTACTTTTTGGTTCCTTGGTCATAGTAACAACAAACCTTATCCACAAAAGAAAAATAAATGAGTCAGAAACCATTGGAATACGGATGTTGTAATTAGAAAAAATTGAAACATAAGCATACAAGATTTCAGCAACAACAACAAAACAAAACAAAAATTAGAATGTGAACAAACCTGAAGTGCAAGTTATGGTACTTTCTTATTTGTTTTTAATGTTCTCCAAGAAAACCTTCTACTTCGTCTTCTGGCTCCAAGAAAATTGCCTGATTTTCAATATTTCCACCATTGCACATCTGAATCACATTGAGGATAGAAACAACAATAAAGTCCTTGTCCATTTCCTATAAAATAAGTGCAACCAAAAGAACGAACCGAACTTTGTTGATCACTTATGAAGAATTTGAACTTACGAAGAATTTGAACTTACAAAGAATTGTATGTAAATTTGAACAAACCAAATTTGTTGTATGCAGATTAGAACGAGTAGCAGTAACTAGATAGGTAGTCAACTCCTCGTTTAAATGAGACCCATCCTAATTAGGTGCCTGCAAAAATACCATATATAAGCAAATATATAAGTTCTAATAAGCTAGAAACAAGGGATAGCAGCTCTGCGGCAAGTTAAATCCTTGAGACAAATTGCTTGCAACTACAAAAAGTTAATTTTGGGCGGTTTCAGGGGTCACAAGAGTTCATGGACCTTGGAAGTTTGATCAAATTGACATGAATCAAGTATTACTTTCTGGGTATAGCTGAGAACGTTCACAGCTAGGTGTTGATCCCTTAATAAGAGAGTAACTCACAAAATTAAGCAATCAACTGTCAGACCAGAGATTTTTTTAATAAGCAAATATACAAAGGATCAATTAACCAACCTTAGTTTCACCAACTTAAAGCATGAGTTCAGTTGTATGAATTTGATGATAGAATTTCAGTCCGCTGCATATTTAAAAGCCATCAGTGAAAAATTCAAGAGGAGAATCAACCAAACCCCAGTGATGACAAATAACAATCCAAGTAAGACTCATTCATACCGTCTCTTACTTTACTAAAACAGATTTATATTAAACAAAATATAGCAAACAAAAGGATTGGAATTCACTCACAACGAGGAATAACTTCGAATCATGTCAAACATTGAGGAGTCTTTAGCTTGACAAATGAACAGATTGCCACGAAAGATATCCACATCGGAAATGCCAAGTATGCACTTACATTTGTAAGTTCCGTTCACTTGCAATACACAAAAACACTCTGAGAATAACAAGAAATTACCAATTATATGAAATGATATTGTATGAGAATCAAAATAAACAACATCAGCTGGCAGTTTCGAGAACGTTCAATCACCTACTTTAAAGTTGTCTTCGGTCAGCCATGGTGCCAAAACTAGGCCTACAATCAAGAGGTAAGGCCTCCTTTGGTGCTTCTACTAAGGCACTACGAATTTCACCTGAATGTTCCATGTATTCATACATTTGCATGAGTTCTGAATCTTTTTAAAAATAGGAGGAGTTAAGCCACAGACAAAAAAGAACATTAAACAAAACAAATAAAGTGGGTTAGGTCACCTTGTATCCAACAATAACCGTAACGACATCGAAACCTTGGTTTGTCAAGAGGGTCAAACACAAACTTGGCTTTATAATTCAACATTCCTAGTTAGGAAACTTTGGACGACCTAAGATCCACAACTACAGACAAAAATTATAGCGTGCAATATGTTACAGCACCAACCTTCAAAATCCTTTTAAACACCCTACAAATCTAAACCATGAGGATCAAGCAACATGCCAGATACCAAGTCGTCCCTCCCACACAATAAGATTCACTCAGCTTTGGCAGTACAATTAACAACATCAACTATCAAAATCCAGAGCTAAAACATTCATAGTAAACAATGTCAGCAAATTTAGTCCAAATTTAATTAAGCTTCAGATTCTCCATGCTCGTGTTGGTTCTAGCAAGTTGCTAGTACTCCAAAGTGGATACCAACATTGATAGGCCGTGGGATCCATTCCACTTTGAAGTGCTAGCATCAGGCAAGCATCAACGCCTAATTTTGTACCAACACAACCCAGAATCCCCAACAACCAAAACATATAATCTTCCTACTACCAACACAAACAAACGCCGCAAAAGACAGTCAAATCTCCACATTGATTAGCTAAATCATGACTTAAGAAAGCGATTATTACCTCATAATATTCTCAAGTTCATCTTCGATTCTTCATACCCTCTTTCAGACAACCTCATCAAGAATCCAAACTCCATCTAAAGCACAAACACAAATCGAGTTCATCAACATCGAATTAACCATATCTGAGAGATAACAGTCAGATTAATTTTGTCAAACAGGTTATAAGCGTTTGTAAATAGAGATTTGGAGTGTCAATAAACTAACTTGAAGTGTACTGTCAGTAGAGAAAAGCATAGAGTCAAAACCCCTAATTTCCAGTATACAGTATCAATTAACAATCTCTCTAAGACTACGAAGTCCAGCATCACAACCTGGATTTTGGAGATTTTAATGGTATTTGATCAAATCGATCGAAAAAGGTTAGGAATCAACTAATAACTGCGCAGTCCAGCTAATAGCGTGTGAGTTAGTAATTGGGAGATAGCGGTATGAGAAAGATTGGTGGAAAAACGATCAAAAAAAAGAAGAAAGATTGGTGGAAACTAATTGTTCGGCAGTCCTAAAGAAAGAAAGCAAAGGTCAGAGAACTGGAATAGGAGAACTGGAGAAGCATGGTGGTGAGAGATATTTTTAACCTATAGTAAGTGGTTAACAAAAATGTACATCTGTTAAATATGGATCTTAAAACAGCTCAGTTGCAGACTTCCCATAGAGAAAGCAGAATTCCTAAACTAAGCTTCAAAGGAAACAAACAAATCAAACACAACTTTTTACTTCAACCAAATTACAAGTTATATATAACTAGAACCTAAATCTTTGGATAACCTAACTCAATTTTTCAGAATACACACAAAAATTGTGCTAAAAAAAGTTGTGAAGCTTTACACAAAATTTTCAAAACCATAATTACTACATAACATATTCTCAACTAGAAAAAATCAGAAACAACGGAAGCAAACACTTAATCCTCATTACATCACATCAATCTTAGCAATAAAATAAAATTGAGCACACTCAGATAATAGATCCATGAGACAACATTTGAAGAAGAATTATTACCTAGAAATTACAAACTTGACAACAAGAGCTGTGATTATGAACAGTCTACCCTTTGTTTTGTAACTTGATAATAGCCAGTCGAGGTGTTGAACCTACCAATACTTCCTAGAGTGAGTCTACCCTTTGTTTTGTAAGTTCATCTCATCTTCAAACCCTCATTCAAACAGTTTCATAAAAAATCCAACCTGCATCTGAAAATACAGTCAAAAATTGAGTTTGTCAAAATCATATCGACCAAATCTATTAGAAAACTCTCAGAGTAATTTTTTCAAACAGTTAACGTCATATATTTATGAGAATTAAAGTGAAAAAACAGAAACAAAAATTAACATGTGCATCTTCAAGAAACAACAAAACATGAGTGAGATTCTTACCTTTAGCTCCACCAGAGACATGAGGAACGAGTTTTTTTCTAAGAAAAAAAACGATTTCTAGCAGATTGAACATATTTTGGTGAGGATGATGGATAATTTAATTCCTTTTCATTATAAGAATCAAAGACGACCGAGAAAAATAATGAGAATAACCTTCTCTGATAACTACTCCATAAAACTGATCTCTTGATGTTTGGTTTCTTCGCCTCTATTAACAAAACCCACCAAGAGTTTTTCACAAATCATTGAAATCAATCAGAATCGAAAGAGAAAGGGAAATCTGGAGAAAATAGTAATTTTGAGAATTAGGTTTCAGAAAGTTGTACTGCTTTAGCCTTTAGGGATTCGATAGGCGATTTCTAGCCCAAAATATTTAGG
Source organism: Papaver somniferum (assembly GCF_003573695.1). Classification (NCBI taxonomy): domain Eukaryota; kingdom Viridiplantae; phylum Streptophyta; class Magnoliopsida; order Ranunculales; family Papaveraceae; genus Papaver; species Papaver somniferum. Next base: position 9,417,011 of record NC_039366.1, read on the forward strand.
CAACACATATAAATCGGAAAATCACCGTAAAATTATAATTTTGCACAAATTTTTGTAGCGCGCCACAACAAATCTTGCGCGCGCAATTTTCCCTCAATTTGACAAGGTGACAAGGTGGCAATCCGTATGACTTCTATGGGTTGCATCTATTCGTGGATAAGAAATTTTGGCTTTCTATTAGCCAGATTTATACCACACGGATCGAAACGTGATGTCAAAAGACTCTGGCTTTCCATCGAAATATTGGCATATGGTTATACATTTTGTGTAAGTGAAAATGGTGATTCATTCTTTTTGCCCTAATTCCTTAAGATTTTGTAATTTATCGGACTCTGATAAGTATAATTGAAAATTTATATAAGTAAATTCCAAAATCAACTCGTCCAATTATGAAATTCGAAGCATCTAATTGGATGCTTACAATTTTAAATAAACTGATTCCAAAAAAAAAATATTCTCAAATTTTAGTTTGGTTGATCACGTTAGATGTACTTAGCAGCTTGGTTAAGTCAACTCAAAGACAAGTTCATTCGTCTATGTAATTTGTTCAATCTCATGTAATATATGTACAAGTTCATTCATCTTCGTAATTTGTTCAACCTCATGTAATATATTTAAATATCAAGACAAAGTAATTTATTTTCATAATTTAACGACGTCCAATATTAATGTGAAGTCCAATATACATTCAAAGGTTATTAGGATTGATTAATCTCTCCAATCAATTAATAATGAGATTATAAGATTAGTGTTTATAGAGTTTTGATAGTATAAATGTTAGTGTGCTTTCTATGTAATTAAGTTTTGCGATTTCTATTTTGTTAAATTTTATTGTCGTTTCCTCTATTAGTGAGTTCTAGTTCAATAAACTTTAACATGGTACCAGACTAAAAAACCAATAAATATCTCAGGTTCTTCGATCTCTCCAGATTAGGTTGAAACTTGTTGTTGCTAAATTGGAACTAAAAGCTATTAAACAAAACTGAAATATATATTAATTGATAATCCACAGGGTCTGTATAATGATATTCAAGAAATGAATACTTGTAAATTAAGTCGTACTATATATACCAAACATTAAATATTTTTGTAATACTGAAACTTTCCATATAATGTACCGATACCATGACCAATCATATAATCTAACAGTTCGAGATTCATAATCGAATGAATTATGTAGCTACACATTGAGATCAAACGAACTCCAAAATATTCATGTAAATATTTTATTATCCGATGAGATGAAAAGGGATCAAGTGAAGTCCAAAATCCAAAGTGTTTTGAGTTTCTATAAATTTAAAATCTCACAGACGACTTTTGAAGTTTCACGATGACTTCAATTTTCGAACGTTTGCACCAAAATCGGATTAGCTATCCTCATATAATCAGGTTATTTAATTATTACTTATTTGTTGCACAAGGTGTATCTCATGGACCAAGATCACCTAAATGATCATCTATTGCAATGTACTCAACATTTGATTTCGATATTGGTATTGATCAGAAAACATGGTAGAAAATTAAATATCACAGACGACTTTTGAAGTTCCTTGGTGACTTCAATTTTGGAACATTTGTACCAAAACCGGACTAATTATCGGATTATGCAGAAGGTGTATCTCCTGGATCAAGATCACCTAAATGATCATCTACTGCAATGTAGTCCAACATTTATTATTGGTATCGATCGGAAAACATGGTCGAAACTTAAAATCGCACGGTCAACTTTTGAAGTTCCTCGGTGACTTCAATTTTCGTACGTTTTGAACCAAAATCGATTAACTATCCTCATATAATCAGGTTATTTAATTATTACGTACTTATTTTTTGTATAAGGTGTATCTCATGCAAGATCACCTAAATGACCATCTATTGCAATGTAGTCAACATTTGATTTCGATACTGGTATTGATCAGAAAACATGGTCGAAAATTAAAATCTCACAGACGACTTTTGAAGTTCCTTAGTGACTTCAATTTTTGAACGTTTGTAAAATCGGATTAACTATCGGATTCTGCAGAAGGTGTATCTATTGGATCAAGATCACCTAAATGATCATCTATTGCAATAGAGTCCAACATTTGATATTGGTAATGATTGGAAAACATGGTCGAAACTTAAAATATCACAGACGACTTTTGAAGTACCTCGGTCACTTCAATTTTTGGACGTTTGTACCAAAATCAGATTAATTATCCTCAATTTACAAACAGATCCAAGAAGCAGCATTTTATTTTATTGAGACTTATTGTTCTTGATCAAAAAATATGAATGGTCGATGTTCAAACTTTGTTATTTCCACATTATTACATTGAATTGGATGTACTTACCAAACTTCATGGCGGATGATAGATATCATGAACCCTATTAATGGTTGGACGAATAAAAGCAATTTCAAGAACCTCTTATCTCACAGTGTAATAACATTTTCGTTTATCTTGCCACCACAACCTAAAACATAACAAAGGTTTTTCTTTGTATATATTAGATCCTGGCGCATGCGCGATGCCTTTATCATAAACAACCTCGAGTATGTTACGTTTATGACTCAACATATATACTCCCTCGGTTCCAGAAATATAGGACGATTTCACGTACAAATTATAGATGAAACAAGTCTATATTTTTGAAAGGAAAGGGTATGAGTTACTACTTTACATCACGTCTATGCATCATACGGATACTAAAAATAAAATTAATTCAGGATAAAAAAATCAAGCTTCAAACATTGTGGTCTGGGCTAGAGACAGATCAATGAATATGTAAGTGGTAGCCTGATAGGGAAGGGATTGGGGTCCATGATTTTTTTTACATATTTCTTTTTATATTTAAATTTGTAAAAATTTCACTATACCGTTGTACGGGAGCAATACGTGAAAGCGTAATTTGCAATTGCTCCGAACTTTTTATCTGCCTAATTCTCTTTATGCTGATCAAAACCTAAAAAAAAAAAAAATCTAAGCGGACTAATAAAAATAAAAATAAGGCATTGTTGTGTAATCACCGGCTCACGTAGCCAACATATCATAGTCTAAATGAACATACTAAATTAGTATAATACAAAAAAAGAGAGAAATGTGGAACTGTATTACAATGTTTTATATTTTGCCCTCGACCTCAATTAAGTCGATACATAGAAGGTTCAAGACCTTGACTCGTGTCACTCATGGGATTCTAAAGAATCCTTAAGGATTAAAAAGATCGGCTGTGCTAGACACCATGAAATCACCGCAAGAGAGAAACTCCTGGGATCCACCTGGAGACAATAGAAGTGGCCTTTAGATTTTATGTGGTACCACATTTTTGTTTCACATGGTGATTTCACCATGAAAAAATCACGGTTTGTCTATATTATAGAAAAAATAAACTCATATCTTTATCTTGAGTAGGTGGTCCCTACTTTGACGAGTCAATGCCGGTGGTATTATCCACCAAACTTTCTCTATGAACAGGCACAACAAAGATTTGGGCGTGTCCATCACTGACCGGTCAATTTGGGCGTGTCATCACAGAACCGAGATAAGGAAGGAAAAAATTTCGTGGAATATTTTGGCTGAAAATTAGGGAAAGTTCGAGAATTCGTTAGAGAAAAAGGGAAACTTTTCTAGATTTTTGGAAAGAAGATATCGAAGAAAAAAATTCAATTTTTTCTCAGTTAACCCTAAATTGTTTTGAGCGGGATGAAACTCAATCTGAAATTTTTTGGGCGGGATTTTCCCGCTTGATGTGAATCTGTTCGGCTATATAAAGATCCCTAAAATCATGAAGAGTGCAATCCAATCTCAGCTCCATCTTACGAAGGTGTATTTTCTTTCAATTTTCTCTTCAAACCCTAAGCTTGATTTTTTGTATCAAAACCTAATTGATTTTTTCTGTATTTTTTTTCGACAGGGAACTTATCTAATTTGGGTTGTTGTGTTCTTACTGGTATGTTTCTTTTGAATATTAATCTTGGAAGGAATATCTTCGTGTCTTTTTTCTTCATGTTTTGGGTTAAATTTTTCTTGTTTTGATACTATCATGAATTGGGTTTTACGCCTCAGTGTTATAACTTGTTCCTTTCATGAATTGATTTTTGCGAATGGCTGGGTATTAAAAAAATTACTGGTATAATGGATTTCAATATGTATTCTAGTGGTTAAATTGATTTTGTCAACATTTTGAGGATTTATCATACGGATCAAATGGTTGTTGAATTGTGTGCTTAAATGTATATATCTGTGGATTTGTTATTCTCAATAATTTTTAGGTGTTTTTATTTCATCAGATGACCTATTTTTTGGGGATTCCGCCTTGCGTCGAAAATACGGTAAATTAAGAATAAACCTTATGATTTAATGAAGGCATAAACTTTCTGTTTGTGTTGTGTGTTGATTAATATGCATGGTTGTTTTCTAGAATCCACTACTAAAAAACAAAAAGAACAGAAGCGAAGAGCTAAAGCTTCCTCAACTGCAATTGCGAATCCCATGTACACACGACAGGGAGGAAATCCAAGAAATGTGCAGCAATCTCAATTTATTGGTAACCAATAACCTTTTTTTGTATCTAAATCTCCTCTCTTATTAACATTTTCAGTTTTGAACAAGTAAACTGAGTTAGAATTTTACATGCCATTTTCTGCATAATTTTCAATGACAAGTAATAGTACACAGTGTAGTGTTTGCTGATTGATGCCCAATAGAGTGCTGGGAATTTTTCAAATGTTTCTTGAATTCTGCCTTATAGAACCAATAACCGATGTTGTGTATTGTTAGGTAATTTTAGCAATTAATATATATGCCTTACTTAAATGTCATACTGCAGGAGACAAAAACAAGGAGGGACAAGAACACCAATTGAATGACTTTAGCAGTCGCTTGCAAGCAGCTCAGTCAATGGTGCACGACGGAAATGGAGTTGGAAGAACAGGTCGGGCGCTGCCAAGCCATGCACCGATCGAGTCACCAGTGGATGGAGGAAGGGGAGGTGGAAGAACACGTCATGTGCTGCCAAGTCGTTCACCAATTGAGTCACCTGTGCTTCAGAGAAGTAGGGCTGGTGGAATATCATGCGCGGTGCATTCAATGGAATCACCTCTGAACAATGATTTTCTGTTAACTCCAAGGATATCCCCTAGAGAACACCGCACAGGAGTACACAGAAATCTGGAGAAGGAATACAATGGTCTACATAGCCCTATGAGAAGTCAAGGTCGTCGTTCTGTACCACCTCCCGCAGAGAATGAATTACAACAACGTTCAAATCAATTGCATAATAATCGAACACAAGCATCTCTTCAGCCATCTCATCGGTCAACACAAAAAGTTATTCAAAGTTCAACATCTCATCAATCACAGCATAATGCTCTTCGAAGTTCATCTTCGCAGCAATCTCGCCGATCACAACAACGGAACAATCTACATGATTCTCCAGCTGAAAACCATAATTTTTCGCAACCCAACCGATCGCGATCAGCGTCTAATTCTTCTGTAGCAAATAATGAAGAAGTTGGCTATTCGCTGCAAGATGGTATATTTATGTGAGAGGCATTTTGTTTTTTAATGTTGTTTTTTTCTAGCTAGCTAATAATTTCCATGTATGCTATCTTTGATTTCTTAAATAGGTCGAACACAACGTACCACAAGAAAGAAAACGACTAATCTTGCGGTTGCCAAGAGGGGGAAGGAGAAAGTAAGCGTGTACGTTTTTAAAGAAAAATTTTGTGGTCACTATAGACATGAGCTTATAAACTCTATTGGGTCGTGGGTAAGGCAAAGGGACAATTGCCCACTAACATATGATAAATTTGATGATATGCCTGAACAGAAGATTGCCCGAGTGATCCAGAATGTCCGGGTATAAATAATTTAATGTTACTTATTTTATTCTTAGTTTAGAATTTTTTTAGTTGCTATCTCTAATAAGTTGTTTTCGGCCATATAGGACCACTTTATTCTCGTTCTTGATGATGAAGTGGCTGTCAAAGTGATCAAAGACGTGATGAGGAATGCCTATAAGGCATACAGGCACAAACTTCGTCTAGCATACATAAAAGCTGGGGGTGATGGGTTCGCTGGATCAGATGGCCACCTGGAGGCTTTGGCACACCCTCCCGAAGATTTCCCCAACAAACGTGATTGGGCTCACATGTGTGAGCACTTCACCACCGATGCGTTCAAGGTATATCTATTTGCTTACTGTTTACATATGATGTTTTTTTTTTAAGTCATGGGAGTGGACAATTAGGTATGATATGTGGAACTGGAAAACACTATACAAGTTATCTTTTCTTTTTTGTCTTAAAATTGCACTTCATTATTGGTTTGAAAACAAGAATGCACTGCCAAGGGAACTCTTATACAGCTGAACTCATTTTTTGCAAACCCTTGCTATCATTTCTTGTTGTATTTTTCGTTTAGAATATAAATTATATGTGGATGTAAAGTAGCTTACATCATATACAAGAGTTTGGTTTTGGTTATGGCAGATTTTCCATAAGGTTATATATATAGATTGAACTTGAAGAGTTGGGGTGGGTGATCTTTTATTAACATTTTGTCTTATATTTGTCTGCATTATTACACTTAACTTCATATTAACTTACATTTTACCTCATGCGATAGAAAAATTCTGAAAGAGGACGTCTTGCTGCGGCTGCGAAGCAACTCAACGGTATCAACCACAGTAATGGCAACAAAAGTTTCACTAGTATCGAATACGAGTTGGTATATATTATGCCTGCTTCAATTGTTTTATTTAATGATATTGTTTACGAGTCAGATGTGTTTATTACATGATATGTTGTTCTATATGATGATGTTTTCCATTTCAAAGCTGCAAGCCGGAGAGCCTTGTGATCCAGTGACTTTCTTCCGACGAACCCATGATCCTGAAAAGAAAATCAACGCCAAATGCAAAGAAATGAGTGTAAGAAATAATCCTTCATTGATGAAACATGTTTGATATGTATATATTTATAGATTATTATTTACACAATCATGATTTGCACGGATAGAATTGGAAAATTATGCTATGCAATGTTGTGCTCATTCTGCCAAAAGATTAAGTGAAGAAAAATATGTAGCATTTTTATATCAGAGTTTTGAGTTTCTTATCATCGGTTAAGTGAAAACTGCTCCTGGTAGAATTTTTGTGAATAAGTATGGTTCTTTATTATGGGAATTTTTGTGAATAGTGGCCACATTAAGTACGGTTCTTTATTCTGGAATTCTACTTTGTAGTCAGTATTTCTTTTTTTCCTTCAACCTGCTATTGCCTGCCCAAACTCATTTGATTCTGGTTGCCTACTTTGTGATTAATTTGTGTTTTGAATTAATGTGCAGGAAAAAATGAAGGCCATGAAGGAAGCCGCAGATCGGGGAGAAACTAATGACACTCCAGAAGAGATATTTAACAAAGTTCGTAATGCTGGATGTTCGGGTAAACGTCGTCGCAAGGCTCATCCAACTAACTACAGTTTATACCAGAAAAAAGAAGAAGAAATGGCCGAATTGAAAGTAAGAATGGCATCCTTGGAACAGGAAAACAAAAGGCTTAAGAAAGAAACAGGTCCGAACGCGACAAAGAAGTGGTTGAATGAATATCTTGTTAAAAATGGCATGCCGGCTATGGAATTATCATCTGAAGATGAAGCGGAAGATGATGATGAAGATGCTGATGTGCACGGGATTCAAATTCATGAACATCGAGATGCCTTTGAAGGTAGTGATATGGAAGCTGAAGAGGAGGATGTAGATGCCTTTGCAGATGGTCAAGAAGAAGATAACGAGGAGAATCCGGACAGGGAACTCGAAGAGGATGATGAAGAAGAATATGTTGAGGTTTAGATGCATTTATTATTTCTGTTATTTAGAGCCTCTTTTTAGAAAGATCTAGCTTAGATCTTAGAAGAACTTTCTCTTTTTTTTTTGGTCTTGTGGTCCTGATATTTCGGGTGGGATTACGATATTCTTGATTTTTTTGTTTGGAAACTTCTTTGTTTTAACGAATGCTATTAAATAAAAAATTATTTTTGGTATATCTCTTTTTTAGTATTTATTGTTAATTATAGAAATTCAATTAATATTTATTTATTAATATTTGGTAATGCATTAAATTTGGGAAGTTATTTACGGATGGACTTTTTTTCTAGGTCTGGGTCCGTAGCACCGGTCAAGCCCAGATCAGCCCTCTCACCGGTCCATCTGAGATGTTAGTAGCATTACCTATTTAAAATCTAGAGAACTAGTGGCTCTTTAAGTTTAGGAACTCCGAAGTTGGTTTCATGTATGAGTTGGCTACTGTTGTTGCTGCAATGGTAGTAGCTTTTAGCCATTTGGCTACTAGAGATTATTAGAGATACTTGTAGCCTAAAAGATTGGCTACTAAAACTTAGTTGCATATATATTTTTGCAAATGCATGAAATAATTTATCCGTGACCTATTGAACAACTAGACAAGAACTAGTGTCTTAAACCACCACTAGACAAGAATTAGTGTCTTCAACCATTAGGCATATGAAACGACTACTACAAAAGCCAGTGGTTTTATGTTGTTGGCCACTAGATGGATCTCTAAATGCAAAATCTATTAAACAATTAAAAGATGGTGGTTGCCTTAATATTTTCGCTAATAACATGACGACTACACAAATTAGTGACTTTACCTATTAGGTGACATCTGTTGGCTAACTAGCCAAACTAGTAGCTTTAAACATGGGGACCAACTAACCAGTGCGAACTTGTTGCTTTAAACATAAAACAACACCCTCTTACGGCACTACGCCTGGGCAACTAACATTAATTGCATAAATTGTTAGGCAACTAAAGATTTGAATAGGCCACTACCATTGGTCAAGTAGCATTTGGTTGGTTTTTTTGTAGTGTACAATCCTTGAAAGTTTTTGATTGAAAGAGCTGGGACCTTCTTCACATTTGGCTTTCAGAAAAATCGGGGGGACGTATCATTCATTTGTGCTCAAGACGATGCCAACAATACTTCCACCGCCTTGTTGGATAGATGAAGATTCCACTTTGAATATGCAAGATTTTCTCGATATTGCTGACCTGTTCTCGCCCGAGCAAGACCTACGGGGTAGATGATGAAGGTATGACTGTGGCAGAACATGATTAGGATGGTGGGCTAGTCCTTTGCAGATTACACTAGATTTGTGCCCGTGCAACGCACCGGGCATTTTTTTCTTTCAATTTGGTGTGCGCGGGGCTTCGCCTCACCCCGTGGCGATGCATTTTTTATTTAGTAGTCGCAGAGCTTTGCAGCGTCCTTGGAAATGCATTTTTGATTTTGTGTGGCGGGGCGAATGTATTAATTTTCACTACATTAATAGGTGGAAAAAAGATAGGAAATATGTGCAATGTTTTTTTCTTTTTATTTTTACATAAAATATCAATTTTAGATTTTTACAGAAAAATAACAAAATTAGTCATAAAAACCCAAGGCGACCAAACTTGTGGTACAAAAATCTCACTCAAATGTTGGGATTCATTAAAACTTCTTCGTAAACAAAATTGATACAAAAACCCCAAATTTTAAAAATTGATACAAAAACCCCAAATTTAAATGTTGGTTTCATCAAATTTGGGGTTTTTGTGTTAATTTTGTTTTGATGGGGTTTTTGTGTTACTTTTGTTTTGATGGGTTTTTTGTGGAAGGATGGTGACACCTCTGGGGTTATAACTCGCGGACCGAAAAAACAAAATAAAAAAATAATTAAGCACACAAATTAATATTTACATCAAAAAGGAAAGAAATAATGATTACGCAACTAATTAACCTTTGCAACTAATCTAATTACAAACTCACACATTCGAATCACCTAATTCTTTAGTTTGATGGTACTCAGTCTACCACCCGCAAGACATGGACGCCATAAAGCCAATAGAAATACTACTAAGTACATTAGTTACACTTGAAAAATTAGAAAATTAACAACTTCTTCCTTATTATTCTGCAATTGAGAATGTTATGCATATAACGGAATTAAGGAAGAAGATCTGATTATGGTGTCATACGGTTCAAAAACTGTTACTGAGCATGGACGCGCTTACATGCATGGGCATCAAATTGTGTGACGGCATGCCGGAAATAGCTTCTGAGGACGCTAGCTTCACCCAAGTATTTCGAAACAAATTTTCAGTCAATTCAGAACAGGCCTTACACATAGTTTATTTGCTGTTGGGATTCACGGTTGGCCTTTTTTGTCCCATCTCGTTCATATTGCTTTACTCAATCTCAACCCTTTTTTAAAGCACTGCTACAATTGGTTTCTTCTCTTGGCTATCTTCAAATCATCCATAGTTAGTCATCTAAGGTGGTAGAATAACACAATTTTCAACCTTCATAGAACTCCCGCATTGCCTTTCGAATCGGTCATTCAATGCTGATCAACACTAATCTAGCAAATTTCCTTCGGATGGCCTGCACGAAAAGAATCCACTGAGTACTCCTAGTTAACCAACTGTCTCTAGACCTAAGACCAAAATAGAGATAGAAATAAGATTAAATCAATAAGAGTGTACCAATTACCAAAAGACCTTAAACATGTAAAGACAAACAGCAAAAGTGGACATACAAACAGGAAGGCTTTTTTACTTAATTTTCATCCATTCTTACATCTTCAAGTCCATTCCACTTGCAAATGCACAAAGAAGATTAAATCAATAGTCACTGGAAAGCAAAGAACAACAATAAATCATAAATCATACAGAGATTACACTTTAACTTGAAAAACGAAATCAGTTCAAGCTGAGTTTCATGCAAACGCATATGTCAACGGAATAATTGTGGTAAACCTTTTTAGTTAAGGCCACCAACTTGAGATATAGATAATTGGAGGAGAATATAATGGTAAGTTAAGAGTCCATTGCTGCCAAGAAATGTAGGAGTAGAAATATATTTAAACTTGATCGATGAAATAGTGTGGATACAACAATTATGACCGGAAGAGAACACAAACAGAGTCAGATATTCATAAATTTAAGGATCTAGCTTCTGCAATTTCCGCAGGCTTCAATCAAAATACAGTGTTCTCATAAATGGCGACGGGTAAAAGCCTTAGTACGGAATTTTAATGCCACTCTCGTTCACTTTCATTCGCTAGTTGTTCTTTGAATCTCCCTAAAGCATCAAGTTTACCAATCAATATAGAATCAAGTTTAATAAGATTCAAGCCTCAAACTCCTAGCAATCCGATTTCGTTTCTTAGACGATTTCCATACAAACACCATAACATAGATTCATAATTTCGTTTGCAATACGATTTCTTTAATTAAATGAATTTCCTTAATTACTGTGTAACACGATTTCCTTAATTAAGAGTTTCACGTTTTCTATTAATTGATTTCCTTAATTACTTTGTAACATCGTTTCTTTAATTAAGAGTTCTACGTTTTTTTTTCTTTTTTTTAAACGATTTTGATGCAAGTGTCGTTCACCTTTGACGGTGTTAGTAATGTACAGTTAAGTTTTGGTATAAATATGGTGTAACAAAATTATTTAGGTTCAAATTCGGACATAAGTATTGTCCACCTGTTTTTTGTCTACACGTTACTAACGAACAGTTAAGTATTTGATGTAACCAAAGTGTTACCAGATTTGAATTATTACAAACAATAGAATTACGCCAAGTGTCCTCACCATAGCTTCTGCATTAGAGAAGGCATATATCGGTCAATAGGAATTGAGGATTTCATCACCGTTTAACGTGAGAGCTTTATTTGTCAAGGCCTTTAAGGGAGAAGAAGAGTCTAGATATATCAGTCGGTGTTTCAATTTTATTTCCCTTTGAACTCCATCTTCAAGTTCAAGGTGCTTGGTGTTCCATGATATGTTTTTGCAAAACAATTTTTTTTAAATTATTGTCTAAATATCTATACTCAAGAATAATGAGCTCCCCAAGTTTTATTCATTGAATATGATAAAAAAAAGGTACTTCCTCCGTTTCAGAAAGACAGTTCGCTTTGACTTTGTCAAAATATTAAAGAGACCATAATACTTTACTTGACTCCCTTAATTATTTACCTATTTTATGTTAATAAAAATACAAGTATTAAAAACTGCCTAAAATTGTTAAGAGGATTGTCAAAACGGGAAATGAAAAAGAAAATTAAAAGATATTGAATTTATGGAGTATAAACTCTTTAGGGAATTTAATTTTTGGAGCCTAATATATTGTATTTTAAAAGGAATGAAGGATATACTTGTTTCTTTAATTGTACAAGTTTCTTTAATATTTTAGATTAGGTCTCATTAATATGCATTTATTAATATAAAAAATTAAAGGCTATAATAGAAAATTCATTAAAAAATACGCCTATAAACGGAAGCTGGACACAATTTTGAAACTGACTGAAATGGAATAGAGGAAGGTCTTTTTGAAACAGAGGGAGTATATGACTATGGATTCTTCGAGCATTAAAACACTACAAGAAAATCTAGATATTGCTACACCATATATTGCCACACCTTTAATATATGTGTTGCAAAAACAAATTTCTAGTCACAGTACTTTTCAGCTGCAGCTAAAAGCTATAATTTACTGCTGCAAAATGAAAGTTTTGCCACACAACTGTAGCAACAATATGAAAAGAATGTGGCAAAAAAGTATAATCTCTTGCTGCAACAATAAAGATTGGGTGCAGCAATAGACTTCTTGCTGCATAAATTATCGCGACACTAGTAGGGGTTTATGCCATAACTATTGGGTGCTGCAATATATTAAGTTTTTTTTGTAGTAAAACAATACAGGTCTCAGCAGATTCGTCAAGGCAGGATCAGGATGGGCGACATCCCTATTAGATGCGAAACAAAAGCATGCACTGAAGATCTCATTTGGATAAAAGATTTAAAGCTGTCTTCTTGGGTGCTACTAAGAGACTGTCAAAACTTTATAAAACTGATGAACAAAGACACAACTACTTATATCAACTTGCAATGGGAGGCTCAGAATTCAGTCGAGAAATGCTTTAGTTTGCTGCAATCTTTTAGTTCTAATATTATTATGTATTTAATTAGAAAGCTAGAAGTATTGAAGAGCTCAGACGTTCTTCAGTTTTGAGTAACAGACATAGAGGGAGGATGTTCGTGTCATTTGTGTTAAAGACAATGCCAACGGTACTTCCTCTGCCCTCTTGGATTGACACTTGAAGCAATCTTTACATTTGAAACCTTGAAACGAAAAAAATATGGAGGGAACTTATTTGTCTCTTTTAAGCAATTTTAATCTTCCTGTACACACATTAAACAACTCAGTGATAAATTTTATGCGTAACTCACTAATATTTAGTTCGAAAGTAAGGAAGTGAAGATGATGCTTTGTTCTTTTTTTCTTAATGTACTCAGTTTGTTATGTTTAGGGAAGTAGTTATATGACTTCGTATCTTCTATTCATGATTCATGCGTAACTCACTAATACTACTACTTTCTATACTGTTGATAGTCTTACTGGTGCTTTAACTTCATCAACTGTTGTTGTTGTTACTTTATCAAATGCTGCTGATTACTTCCTGCTCCTACTACTACCGCTGAGAGTTGTTGCTGAAGTTTCTTTTGGCTTTGTGTTACTTTTGCTGCAATTTTTGTTTGTCAGTTGTATTGTCTTTCGTTTCTTTTTTTAGTATGCGTAGTTATCACATTCTGGCTCTTATTGAGTGAGTGTTGTTCTTCAAACTTTTACAATTTCTGTTTGTAAAGTTTGAGGGGGGTGTATTAAGATATGTACTCATAGCCAGTCTGTTGACTATGGTCCTTGTTATGCACATGTGTGCAGGTCATAAGAATCTGTCCTCTATAAATACCTATGTCCTGTATCCTCAATGTTTATTGAATAATATCTGTAATAATAACATCATAATAAGAATTCCATTCATTGAATATTTCTTCTCAACTGGCAAATATTGCACAGAGATATTTTAGTTCGCGATACTTCAGCTGAAATTTGTTTTCGGACATGTAATGTTGGAAGTATCCGGGTTTCAGGTATCAGTCCAATAGACCGTAACGTCGTTTTGCTTGGTTACGGGCTTTGGGGTTGGTGCTACAATATACAAACCAGAGGTTTTGATGAGCTCGACCATTCTTCACTTTAGCTAACAAAGATACAAAATTGATGTACGAGTCATTCGTGGTACAGGCAATGGCAACAATACTTCCACCGCCTTCTTGGATAGATGAAGATGAAGATTTGCCTCCTCCTTTGGATATGGAAGATGTTTTCTCTCTTGATCAACTGTTCACATCTGGCGTAGATGATGAAGGTATGACTGTTGCGGAACACGATTAGGATGCTGGACTAGTTCTTTACAGATACTTACATAATTTAGATATATCAGCAATGTTTCAATCAAGATTTCTAGGCGCTCAAGCATCGTTCCATATGTTTGTTTCTGATGATAAATAATTATCAGTCTTTTCTATGTGGAAATTTATGTATGAACATTCTCTTATGTAATTCATTATATAAATATCTATGCATGTTTCTGTGCCAATGCTACCCAGCTATAATCCTATTTTCATGCAGAAACGGATCGGGTTCAGAGCAACATTTTACGTTTCCCGTCCGGAAAACAGTCTCTAGGTTTCAGTAACAAACTCTTTAGTTTCAGCTGCATCTCTAATAATATTCATCTGATTTATCATAAGTTGGTTTTCGTACAGCCCAACTACAATCTTGATGCACTTGCAGGATTTTACACTGTTTCCCTAAAAGGGTAAAAGCTGATGCCATATTCCTGTAACAAACTTGGTTTCAGCTGCAGTAAATCTTCACAACTTTAGTTCACTCCAAATGCAGACTCATGATAGATTCCCTGAGGAACTACACAACTGTGTTTTATTCAAGTCATTTTATGTTCGTTTTTTTCTTTTCTTTTTTTCCAAATCTTAGGTTATCAACGACGACATGTATTTCTTTTTTTGTTAGGCATATAATTTTCTGACTTGTATCTTATCTTAATTTGAAAGAAACTATCTGTCTATTACAGCACATCGTTATGCAGTGTTCTCCTGCATTAGTCAACATCTGAATTTTGATATGAATTCGACCATATCTCTCTGTATGAATATATTGTTGCAGTTCATTGTTGTTTTACGAGCTAAAGGTTGCGACCATTATCTAACTTCTGAGCCTTAATAATACCCGACTCATGGAGCTCTCCAAAGCTTATTCGTTGAATATGATATGACTATGGGTTCTCCAAGCACTAAATATAAAAATAAAGGAAGAGCAAATTGAATTGTGGTAAATCACAATAAATTTCTTGTACACTTCTTGAGTGGCTATGTCATATTTTAGGTCTTGAAATATGCTGCTTACCTAAAAAATAGAATAATTGTTGTAGTAATTGTTTCTTGACTTCCTCATCTTTTCTTCATCGTTAACAGAATATATCTCCATTCAAAGTTATTAAAATCTAACTTGCGATGCAAGGAGATTGAATGATACTCAATTAAAAATCAAAGAGATTGTCGTGGACAAGACTGAATAGATTGATTGCAAATTCCTGTACAGCACGGCTTACAGAGGTCGATGCTCTTCCCATGTGAATATCTCTATAATTTATTCAACTGGGTAGCTTTGCAAACTGATAACCGGCTGTACGAAGATTCCAAGTTCGAAGTCAAACGATAAATGATCTATCAATGCCTGTGATTTGTAAATCACTGAACATGATTCAAGTATATAATTTGTCATGCTCAGACCCCGAAAGTTTAAGGTGTTGGCATTCCATGATGCTTATTTTTAATAATAAAGAACTTTCACATTTTTATACAATTTAAAACTTTTATATTTGAAAGGTTGATATGCACAATAAATGTGTAGAATTCATTTTTCCTACAGCCCAATAACCATGATCTTGGCTGTACTTGCAGGTTTCTGCATCGTTTCTTCCATGACTACTTCACTACCCCAGAATTTAGGGGTTAAAGAATTTGGTAGTATTGTAGCCGTAATAATGTTAAATCACGAACCTTACTGCAGGATAAATTTTCCCCTGAAAATTTCAGTAGAACCAAAGGAGAAATGCTGCAAAGGTAAAAAGTTAGGCTATGGTAAACATGCAACATTTGTGAGGAAGTTACAGGGTACGTGGAGGATTTCGGGTCAACATGCAACATTTGTGAGGGACATGGTAAATTTTGGGTGAGTTACGGGCAAATCTAGTGTCATGTTGGGAAGGATTTTTGTGGCATGCATGGAGTCCATTTTGTCACAACATAGAAGGCATATTTTGAATGACATGAAAATGTTGAACATCTGATCAATATTCAAATGGGATTAGATTAAATATATGTTGGGTCATTGATATAACTTGCGAGAAGATAAAGGAAAAGACGGTACGTAACTGTTTTTGGTTTGGAGAGACATAAGTTGGTTACTTGGACGTTTCAATTTGAAAGAACATCTCAAAGGTCACGTCCATAGTTGTGGTATACTGATGGCTCCTCATATATGGGTTTTGAAGAGACATGTCCATGCCTCTTTGTATCTATAAAAAAGGGGTTTCAGTGATATGCAACAACATAGATTCTAACACTTCTCCCTCTCCCCTAAACGAGTAGAAAATACCAGTTAGAGTTCAAGGGTTATTCGTCGACTGTTGTTGATCGCCGATTACGCAAAGGCTTGATTGTATCCTGGGAAACGGTTTGCATTCAATCCGGCAACAAACTCTTAGCGAGTGGGAGCAAATAACGTTTTAAGAAAAGTGATTACACGCCCTCAAACCAATGATGTTTCGATTCCATACCCTAAATTTCCATCAGAAAAGATTAGGACGATAACGTAAAATAGGCCATTTAGGTTAATAGCTCAACGCAATAGCATCTTCTTCATCGTTAAAAAATGACATGGCTCCACTCAAAGTTTTTAAAATGTAACTTGCACCGCAAGGAGATCAAATATTAATCAATTAAACAACAAGGAGATTCTACCGAATAGACAGATTGCACAGTACTGAATTAAAATGTAAATTCTTGGGCAGCACGTCTTACTCAGGTTGATGCTCTTCCCATGTGAATGTCTCTATAACCTATTCAAGTACGAAGATTCCAAATTGGAAGTCGAACGATATGCCTGCGGATTCGCAAACCAACAGCCATGATATAAATTCTCATACTCACTCCCTGAAGATTCTTAGCAGAACATTTTTATTTTAAAGAATTACTTTAAACTAAAGAATTACATTTTTATTGCAACCTGTTTACTTCTTTGATCGGAGGATGGCTTCTTCAACTACTTTCTCATCATTAACAAATGAAATCTGGTTTGAGATCTTTCGTCATCTTCCTCTAACTTCAATCTACCGATTTAAATCAGTCTCAAAGGAATGGTTATCCAACCTCTCACACTATGATTTCGTTACCAAATGGTTCCAAATTAATAGCAAATCTCTTTGTAAGATATTAGCACCTGCAATATCTCAAAGACAATCAGAGAATGAAAGCAATAAAAGATGAGACAAAAAATTGAAGAATAAGAATGACTTTCACTTAAACTTCAGATTTTCAGTACAAGAAAAAACAAAGATGAACTTCTCCTATTTATAGGAGCTAAACTAGTCAGTAACTAGCCAGTAAAGAATGAAACAAAGTCTCCTAATTTAATGGTACTTCCTATTCAATAGGAACTAATCTGAGACAAAATCTACAGACTTATTCAAAGCAGAATAAAAATGTGTTGAGTTTAAAATTCAAACTCCAACAGCCTCCCTTAAACTCAAACACACAACTACTCACAACTGCAAACACCTAACAGCTGCTTGAGCTTGTAAAAGACGATTGCCTTCAATGGTTTAGTGAATATATCTGCAAGCTGCTCCTCTGACTTGCAATACTCCAGAATAACTTCACCATGCTTGACAAGATCACGAATTTTATGAAATCTGATATCAATATGCTTAGCTCTTCCATGAAACGCTGGATTTTTGGTTAAAGCAATTGCAGGCTTATTGTCGCAATAAATCTTAGTTGCAGAAACTTGATTGACATTCAATGTTTCCAATAAACGATGTAACCAAACAGCTTGACATGCAGTAGCACCTGCTGCTATGTATTCTGCTTCAGCAGTGGACAGAGCTACCACTTGTTGCTTCTTAGATGACCAGGAAATTATACTATAACCCATAAGAAAAACGTAACCACAAGTACTCTTACGATCCATATGATCACCATCCCAATCACTATCCGTATAACCAACAAGTTCAGAGTTACTAGACGGAGCATGAAAAATACCATCAGTTTGTGTACCTTTTATGTAGCCAAGGAACCTTTTTGCAGCTTGTAGATGAGCTTGACTAGGTGCCTACATGAATCGACTAATCAATCCAACTCCGAATGTAACATCAGGCCTAGTTGCTTCTTGGTAGCGTAAACTCCCAACTAGCTGACGATAATGAGTTTGATTCACCAACTCATCATTACCAATCTGATCCCAGTGCACTCTAGCTTCCATCGGTGTCTTGATAGAGTGCAAGAATCCATTTTAAACCTCTGCAATACATCACCAGCATACTTCTTTTGGGAAATAAATATGCCCTTATCTCCCTACACAACTTCAAGGCCAAGAAAATAAGACATGAGACCCATGTCAGTCATCTCGAAGTGACTAATCATAGCCTCCCTGAATTCAGATATCATACTTGAATTAGATCCAGTAAAGATTAAATCATCCACATATAGGAAAACAATAAGAATATCTCCATTTATAGTTGTCTTCATATCTAAAGTGGGTTCATGTGGGCAATTCTGAAAACCTTGTTCTTGAAAGTAAGATTCGATACGAGTGTACCATGCTCGTGGTTCCTGCTTAAGCCCGTACAGAGCTTTCTTAAGTCGCAGAACCTTATCTTCCTCCCCTTTCTTTGTATAACCTACAGGTTGATCCACAAATACTTCTTCTTCAAGTACGTCATTAAGAAACGCTGATTTAACATCCATTTGGTGAAGTTGCCATTTCTTTTGTGCATCCAAGGAAATAACTAGGCGTATCGTCTCTAGTCGAGCCACAGGAGCAAAAGCTTCAGAGTAATCAACTCCAGACTTTTGCTTTTAGCCTTTCACAACTAGTCGCGCTTTCAACTTGTCCACACTTCCATCATACTTGTACTTCGTCTTATACACCCACTTGACTCCAATTGATTTCTTTCCTGGAGGAAGAGTAGTCAGCTCCCAAGTATCATTCTTGTTGATCGATTGAATTTCTTCATTCATTGCACAAACCCATACACCATTGCTTGCTGCTTCTTCATAGGTTATGGGATCAAAACCTACATATAATGCAAAACTAACAAGTTCTTCGTCAGATTCATCATTATCATTAGTTACAATGTAATCCTGAAGACGAGCAGGAACAGAACGAGCTCGTTTAGAGACACGAGTGGCTGGTACTTGTTTTGGAGACGACTTAGGTTCAGAAGTATTCGCTCCAGGTGTTGTAGGACTGTCTGGTACTATAGGAAATGATGGTCCGGGTTGTGCTTTTTCATCTTCGATGACATCTAACTCAATTCCCATATGAACCTTTTCTGTACTTGTCCACTGCCAGGCTTCTTCTTTAGAGAACACAACATCTCTACTAATAATGACAACACCTGAGGTAGGATTGAATAGTTCATAACCCTTAGTTCTTTCACTGTAACCAAGGAAGATACATTTTTCACCAAGCTTTTGACGTTTTTCAGCTGGTACATGAGCTTATGCGACACACCCAAACACACGAAGAGCTGCAACATCTAGTTTATAACCACTCTATGCTTCTTTCGGAGTCATGTCAAGAACACTTGTGGTGGGACAACGGTTCAGAATGTAACCAGCACATGCAACTGCCTCCGCCTAGAATAATTTCGGTAAATTTTTGTAATGCAACATACTGCGAGCCATCTCAACGATAGTTCTATTCTTCCTCTCTGCAACACCGTTTTGCCCTGGAGTATAGCTGGCTGTGAGTTGATGCCTAATTCTGTGCATTCTACAAAAATCACCAAAAACAGTGGAGTTGTACTTGTAACACCCCGAGTTCCGGACCAGGGTCAAACCCATATGAAGATCCGAACTCGAAGCATTACGGGTCGGAAAGAGACTATAACCAATTTTTTATTGAAAATTTTATATTTCTTTCACCAAGCACACCTTAACTTTTAAATACATCAATTAAGTATTATAAATTCACTATTACAACATTCATCAGATAATATTTAAAATCAAATTACATTTCAAACAAATAAAATAAATACAACACAATCAACAAGATAGCTAACTTCTTATTATTCACTTCCACATTCTATATCTGCAAAAAAGATGTCAATTGGGGTGAGTTGACGGCTCAATAGGCATACCTTCCCATCCTCTAAAATTATACAAACATCGCAATTAATTACACAAGAAAATGCATTCAACGATTTTGTTTATAATTTCACAACACCCGAGTTAATTCTGAATTATTATTCATTTTCATTTATTTAATTCATTTTATTTTTTTGAGTTCAGGGTACGAATGTCCTTGGTTCGTACACCCACCTATCGTTTCTCGGCACGGACAGCCTCCATCAATGGTCAGGAACCAAGTTCCTATGGGGATCATACCCATTTGCATTCAGGGATCATTACCCGTTTCATTTTCGTTATCCGGCACGAACAACCGCCATTGATGGTCAGGAAACACAAGTTCATACTGGGGATCATTACCCATTTAAATCTCGAGGATCATTACCCGTCGTTAGCATGAAAAGAAGTTCCATGTAACGGAAAAACATGAACTCTTCCTTTTAGTAATTATTTTTACAATTTAATTTATATAATCTTCCCATTTCAATTTCACGGTCATTCATATTATCAAAACAACAATTATATACAAGTACTCAACTTAGTTCAAACAGAATAAGGGGCAAAGACACTATTTTCAATCAAAGAAATCACAAATAATATTTAAAGAAGATGAGTTAGTAAACCTAACTTGATTATTGTTTATCAACCCATAGCTAAAACTCCAACAAAACTCATAAATCATGCCAAGAGAACACATATTTCTTCCACTCCATAAACCACTCCAAATATTTGTTATCAAACGATCCACAAAATAATATATTGTAGGTAACTATAATCTGAGACTCAATCTACAGACTTATTCAAAGCAGAAAAAAATTGTGTTGAGTTTAAAATTTAAACCCCAACACTCTTCCATGGATACAATATCATACAATTACTCCCCACTATCAAGATTTGCAGTCACATAAATTTAGAAGTTCATATCCCGATTTGCATTCACAGTTAATATCAAGAAATGATCATGGATTTTCATTTGAGTTTCTTAGAAATGAAAAACCAATTCAAGGAGCTAAATTAATCCTGTTAGGTTCTAGCAATGGTCTGGTACTTTGTGTTCATCCATGGCAATCACACCGTTGGGATAGGTATCATGTTTGTAATCCACTTACTCAAAAATGGGTTTCATTTCTTCACCAGCGCGTAACCGTGCTCGTGAATATGGATATAATGGTATATTCTGCTAGAACTCATTATCTGCAAGTTGTTCTTACAAGGTTGTATCTATTCCAAGGTTCACGCATTCGAATAAATTTAATGTTGATATGTTTGATTCCGAAGTGGGCGAGTGGAGAGGTTTTGAAGTTTGGTGTGATCAAGATGTAACCATGGGGTTTGATAAGAATGTTATTACTTATAATGGTGTTCTGATTTTGCTGCAAAGGATGGATAGATTGTTGGTTTATAAATTCAATCAGAACGATGTAAGGAATGGACATCGGTGTAGTTTGGTCAATTTTCCGGGTCCAAGCTTTACCTGGGGGTTCTTTGATGACTTTGATGATGATAGCTTTAAGGATCGAACTCTTGGAGAGTCAGAAGGCTGGATATATTACGCTACAACTAGAGTTTCTAGAACTAGAACTTTTGCCTGGCAAATAACTGTCAGTGTCTGGATGCTTGATGGGGACAACTGGCAAATATTGAACAAGGATATTTTGGTCCCGGATACCTTAACAGAGATTTTTTACCGGACATGTGATAATTACCGGGTCCGGGTTTCAGGTTTCAGTCCGGTAAACCGTAACGTTGTTTTGTTTTGTTGCGGTGATTGGGTTTGGTGGTACAATATCCAAACCTTTTGAAGAGCTCGGCCATTCTTCACTTTTGGCTAACAGAGATAGAGAGGTGATATCGACCGGGTCGTTTGTGCTAAAGTCAATGCCAACTATCCTTCCACCGCCTCTTGGATAGATGAAGATTTCCCTTTGGATAAGGGAAATGGTTTTTCTATTGCTCCACTGTTCTCGTCCGAGCAAAACCTATAAGGAGTACATGATGAAGATGACGAAGGTATGAATGGGGGTATCGTCGATAGTTTCAAGCCCTCGAAAACTGACGAGGTACGTGCTAGACAGTAGACTCTGATGGAATGGTGATACTAGTAGCAAGAATTTGGGTCGTGGAAAGATAGCTCCTGTCATTAAGAAGTACTTGGGGCCTAGAGGCAGTGTTTTAGTGCTTTTTCTTTGTGTACCTCTCTTTTTTTCCTTTAATGAAGCTTTGACCTTTTAAGCCAAAATGAAAATAAAAAACCTACCTAATTGTGAGGGAAATTTATTAAAGGGCTCAAAATAAAATGTTTATCTAAGGTGTTCTTTCTCTAGCTGCCGAACTGTATGATCTAGGCTTTCATATCTGGTTCATACATAGGGGCATGTCTTTCTTTTTTTAAACCAAACTATTGACGGGAATCAACGACGTCTCTACCTCTATGAACAGGTATCTCGTTGTTTTTTTATGTGTGTTAAGTTTATTCAAAGAATGTTCGAAGTGGCTAAGAAAGATTGGGATGAATGAATTTGAACATGACCTGACAGATTTAGCAAAATCCCTAGAGAAGGGGTTAGAATTTACATTCAACATGCAGTTAGAAATGGTTATAATAAAACAATATTATCCATGCCCATGTACAATGTCAAAATAGGCACTGGTTTGAAATTGAGACGGTGAAGAGACATTCGTATGATATGAGGGGCGTCGACAGCATTATGTCACATGGGTCTTTCACGGCAAGATACTGTAATTTCCTTGGTTCCTTTGCTGGTGGATTAGGTGGAACTTCAAAATTTGTAGTTGAAGTTATGCCTTAGTTTGTTGTGAACAATGGGCTGTTCTGATGCAGTATCAATGGGATTTGTTTTGCCTCTGATTCTAAGGAAGCTAGTGTTGCTCTCCTTTTTAAGGAATAAAGTGCCTTGGTTTATCCAAACGAAAATAAAGAGTAAATTATTTTGTATAGATTCTCTGCTGGCAAGCTTCCTATGAGAGGTGCAATAATGGGTATACAAAGAGCAAACAAGCTAGACTCTGAGTTGTTTCTGCTTAGTTTATTCCAATCTGTTGGGCCAGATTATTGGATTTTATTTTATTTTTTTGTGTTTTGTTTTCCCTTTGCTTATAAATTTTTTTGATTAAGCAATAAAATAAAAGCATGTTGCAATAGATCTCTAATTTTAGAGCTTTGTGCGTAGTCTATACTCACCAACATAGAGCTTTTGAGAGCTCTATGAGGAGCACTAGTCGATTTCTTCAACTACTTTCATCATCCTTAGCAAATGACATCTTCCATTCAAAGTTTGTATAATTTAACTTGGGATGCAAGGAGATTCAACAATAAACAATTTAACAATAAATAAATTGTCATGGACAATCACTGAATATAAATATAAATTCGTGGAGAGCACGGAAAGATATTGACTATGTCTATCACTTATTCAAGTCAGTACTCTTCCCATGTGAATATCTGCGTAAGTGAAACTTCTCTTGCTGGACTGGTTAACCGGCAGTATGAAGCTTCCACTTCTAAGTCAAACGATAAATGACCGACTACTGCCTGTGGATTTGTAAAACACTTCTCCACGTTATTCTGTGTATAAATTGTCTTATTCATTCCCTGAAAATTATCAGAACTTTTTTAGTTTTCCCAGTAAAATAATTTGATCGCAAATATTTTGAATGAAACTTGTCATATTGGTGACATCCAAGAGTTCATTCCAAAATATTATTGGAACCTGTGTTTTTCTTCTTAGGTTTTTCGATCTCAATTTGATTAGGGGATGGCTTCTTTAACTACTTTTTCATCATTAACAAATGATATCTTGCTTGAGATCTTTGCTCATCTTCCTCTAACTTCAGTCTACAGATTTAAATCAGTATCAAAGGTATGGTTATCTTTACTCTCAAACCCCAATTTCATGACCAAATGGTTCAAATTTAACAGCAAATCTCTTCCATGGATTCAATATCATACAATTACTCCCTGCTATCATGATTTTCATCCATTTAAATTTAGAAATGCATATTCAGATTCACATTCACAATTTATATCTAGAAATGATTATGGGTTCTCTTTTGAGTTTCTTACAAATGGGAAACGAGATGAATTATTCCTATTAGGTTTTAGTAACGGTTTGGTACTTTGTGTTTATCCATGGGAATTAACCCATCTGGATAGGTATCATGTTTGTAATCCACTTACTCAAAAATGGGTTTCACTTCCTATACCACGGCGTTATTTTGATGCTGGTCGATATGAATACAGTGGTATATTATGCGAAAATCCATTTTCCGAAAGTTGTTGTTACAAGGTAGTATCTATTCCAAGATTCACTTCCTCAAAGAAATTTAACGTTGATGTGTTTTATTCTGATTTGGGTGAATGGAGAAATTTTGATGTTTCGTGTGATCAAGATGTCTCGGAGGGGTTTGGATCTGATAAGAATGTTATTTGTCTTAATGGTGTTTTATTTTTGCTGGAAGGGAGGGATAGAATGTTGGTTTATAATGTCAATCAGAACAGCGGAAGTAATGAACATCGGTGTAGTTTGATCAATTTGCCAGGTCCAACGTTTACTTGGCAGGAGTTTGATGAGTTTGATGATGAGTTTAATATCTTCAATGGTCGCACTCTTGGAGAGTCAGAAGGCCGGATATGTTACGCAGGAACTAGAGTTACAAGGAGGCAGATAACTGTCACTGTTTGGGTGCTTGATGAAGACAACTGGAAAGTGTTGCACAAGGATATTTTAGTTCGTGATACCTTAGCTGAAATTTGTCTTCGGACATGTGATGTTTCAAGAATCAAGGTTTCGGGTTTCAGTCCGATAGACTGTAATGTTGTTTTGCTTGGTTGCGGGGTTTGGGGTTGGTGGTACGACATCAAAACCGGAAATTTTGAAGAGCTCGGCCATTCTTCACTTTTGGCTAATAGAGATACAGGGCTGATGTACGAGTCATTTGTGCTACAGACGATGCCAACAATACTTCCACCGCCCTCTTGGATAGATGATGAGCATTTGCGTTTTTACCCTTCCGAAGATTTACCATCGGATATGGAAGATGTTTGCTCTATTGCTCAACTGTTCTTGTCCGAAGAAGACCTACAGGAAGTAGTAGCTGATGATGATAAGATTAGGATGCTGGACTAATCCTTTACAGATTACATGAATCTTGATATATTAGTCGATTAATGTTTCTATTGAGATTTTTCTTTATCTAGCTACCTTTGTTTTCGACATATTAACGTATTTTATTACGTATTTGTAACATTATCAAACTTTTTTATGTGGAAATTGATATTCATTTGATATATAATTCATTCTTCCTACAGCCAAACATCATATGCAGGTTGCACTATTAATGCCCAAAGCTTGATAGACCTTTCTCCAGAAATAACCCTCTGGAAGAATCCAATATACAAGGGGTGCATTACTATAGCCAACTGCTTTTACTCCAATTTTTGAATTGTCTTGCCACTTGAAAGTTCCCGCAACTTTGTAATTCCCCCGACCAGACTCATTAGACCGATTCTCATTACTCTCAACTTCCAGTTACATTTTACAACAAGGTCTAACACGCATAGACCACACATTGTACTATTAACAAAGAGAACAAAAAAAAAATGAAAGAAAGAAAGAAAGAAAGTAAGAACCATATGTTGGAAAACGATTAATAAAAAAAATAATTTTTTAAAGTTTTAATAAAAAATTATAATTTATTGTTTTATTTTGTGAATGAAACATTTTAATCCCACATCGTGGAGTTTTCAATTTTTAATAGTTTTAAGAAACTATATAAAGCTTTTAGTCCCATATCGGGGAGTTTTTCTTCTTAAGTTGTATTTGTCAATTATATAAAGAAATTCACTACTTTTGTAAAATCGATGGGAAAGGGGTTGCTCTATATTTTAGAGGGACCCCTAAGGGAAAATATTTTATAGCGGTTTTTAAACATTCGCGATTTTCCTTAACGGTTTTTTTCGGAGTTGCCAAGCTCAAGTTGAGCATCTACTACATATGCTAGTAGTAGGTGTATTAGGGTGTTTTATCCTGGAGATATCCGTCCTGTGAGGGCTATATCATCACTCTTGAGTGTAGTCGGGCGCTAATGTCTTAAGGACAGCGTGTTGAACACGTGACTCACTCTATTTTCCAAAGTTTTGCCTTGTTGCTGTTGCGGAGATACGGGGAGCTTGTTCGTTTCGTCAAAGCAATCACTTCCATTATAAAGGAGCTAAGTATCAATAACTTTTGCTTATTTGATTTTTCTTTTTTTTTGATTATTGTACCCAACAATCTTAAGACATTAGTATTTGTAATAATCGAAATGATTGATTGGTTTGTGAATCATGGATGTTAATTGTGGAGTGAAAAACAAAAACGAATTTCTGGTCATCTGTAGAGTTTCAATTTTATCTTTTAATATAGAATGAATTTCGATGAACCCTTTTGACACAACGTAGTAGACATCCTGATAGTTACCCGCGTAAAATTTCAGAATTTTTGGAGTTGGACAAGTATTTGTTTGATATTTTACAAAACAGAAAAACGTTTCCTAAAAATTCTGACGAGCAGAAAATTGTTAACTAAATTAATTTTTGTGGGGGTAACCATGAGTTTTTTGAAACGCTGATTCAAACGAAGTTTGTATATATAGATGTTATCTTCAAAACTCATATTTTACTTTCTGATTTGGAATTGTGATTTGTTAATAAAGGTGTCATCTCCGAGGGACATGGCTAATAGCCGCATGTGGTTGGAAACAAATCTTCCAAAGATGGCAAAGGTGAGAACATCGAACGCAACTATAAGCATGGTCTTCATGATAAAGGTATATTTCGTAAACCTGAATCCAGAATTACTTTAGTTAAGGGTGAGTGTTACGTTTGTAAAATTCCTGGCCACGCGGCAGTAAATTGTAGACAACATAAAAACCTTAATAAGTAGAAAGTTAATGCTAATTTAGTTGAAACAAACTAGAACGAGTTTGGTGGCATGATGTCGGAAGTTATTTTAATAACCAATGTGAGAGACCAGTAGGTGGACTCTGGAGCCACCAAGAATGTTTGTTGAAACAGAGACCTGTTCACCTCCTATCATAGGATAGGGGATGTCGAGAAACTCTTATTGAGTAACTCATATGCAATAGAGGTTGCATAAAAGGAAAAGGTCGAGCAGAAGCTCATATCTGTAATATTCTCACATTGAATGAAGTTTTCATGTTCCGAGCATATGCGAAAATCTTGTATCTTGTTCTGTTGTAGATGGAAAAATATTTAAGATCTTAATTGAATCTGGAAAACTTGTTGTAACTAGGCAGTGATTTTTTAAGCAAGAGTTATAGGACTTTGGGTCTATATAAGCTTAACGGAAAAACTGATGATGTGAACGTAATTGATTCTTGTGATATCTTTGTGTGATTGATTGTTTTACGTGGTAGACTTGGAACCGTAAACTTATAAGTCAATGTTTAACTGGCTAGCATAGGCTTCGTACCCAAATTTAGTTTGGATTTTGAACACAAAAGTGAAATCTGTGAAGAATCAAAATATGCTATAAAATCTTTTAGCACAAATGTTCAGAGTAATCTAAGCCTTTAAATTAATTCAGTTAGGCCTAGTTGACATGAGTTCAACCCAAAACCACTGTGGTAAAAGATGGTTATAACTTCCGTAGATGATTGTACGAGGTACTATCTTGTATACTTGCTTAGGATAAGGATGACGCCTTAGAAGCCTTAAGATGTATAAACTTGAAGTTGGAAACCAATTAGAAGCCTTGAACATAACAACCGTATCCTTAAGGAGATGATAATTTCCATGTTGATTAGTTCAGGATTACCTGCGGCCTTGTGGGGGGAGGCAGTCCTCTTAACTAGTATATCCTGAATAAAGTACCCTTTTAAGAATCAGATGAAACTCCATATGGTTTATGGAACGGTAGATGACCTTCTTATGAATGTGTCAAAGTGTGGGGGCGTTTGACTAAGATTGTAATTCCTCTTCCTAAAAGAACTAGATTGAAACCAAAAATGTTGATTGTGTTTTCGTATAGGGTATATTGAGTATACTTCTACAAATAGATTTTTGGTTGTGTGTTCTGATTTTTTCTGACATTGGTGTGAATATTATTACGGAATCTAGGGATGCTGAGTTCTTTGAACATGTTTATTCTAAACCTGTACCTCATTAGAGATGTGTTGTTGATCCCCTAGATTTATTTCAAATAGTAACTTATTTTAAAGGAAGATGAAGTTGATGTTGAGCCTAAGAGAAGTAAAATAATTAGACTTGAGACTTCTTATGAAACCGACTTCATAACATGCCTAGCTTAGTCGAGCCACAGACTTGTAAAGAAGCCTTGATATCTACTGAAACCCCATTCTGGTAAGAAGCTTCATTTAGTGAAATGGACTCAGTCCGTTGGAACCAGACTTGGGAGCTTGCTAGTTTACCTCCAGGTTGTAAGACCATGGGATGTAAATGAGTCTTTAAGAGGAAACGATAGGTAGATGAAACTGTGGAAAAATATTAAGCTAAGTTGGTAGCTAAAGGCTATAAACTAAAAGAAGGTGTAGATTTCCTTGATTCTAATTCAATTGTGACGGAAATTACTTCCGTTGAGATACTAATTGTTATTGCTGCCATAAAGAACGTAGAGATACATCAGATGGATGTTAAGACAGCTTTTTCTAAAACCGTGAATTAGGTAAAGAAATTTACATAGATCAACCTGAAGACTTTGTAGTGAAAGGTTGTGAATACAAAGTTTGTAATTTGAAAAATCTTTGGATGGTTTTCAATAAGCACGTAAACAGTGACATCGAAAATTTAATCATGTGATAATGGATAGTGGATTTAAATTAATGAATCTGACAAGTATGTTTACAAGTAACTTGTTAAGGATGTCTGTGTAATTGTATGCTTGTATGTTGATGATATGCTTGATACAAACATAGATGTGATCAATTCCACTAAAAACATGCACTGAATGAGAACATTGACTTGAAAGAATTGGGCCCTTTTGATGTAATCTTAGGGATGAGGATTAGAAGATAATCAAACATTTATAAGTCTTAGTCGTTCTCATTATGTTGAGTTGTGCTTAAGAGATACAAGCAGTCTGATTGTAAACCTGCTTGTACTTCGTACGATTATTCTTGTAGTCTCAAGAAAAATAAGGGTAGTGGAGTATCTTAACTTGAATACTCAAAAGTTATAGGATGTCTGATGAATTTAACTGTAAGAGTCCAGACATTTCCTATATTATGAGTAAGTTAAGTGGATATAATTGTAGTCCAGAGCAAGAGAATTCAGATGCACTGAGTAGAGTATTATGGTACCTAAAATACTCTTTTGATTTATGAAAGGTATCTTGTTGTCCTTGGGACTTTATGATGCAAACTGGATAGTTGACTCAGAGGAGTCTAAGTCTACGAGTGGATATGGTTTCACTCTAACATGTGGGTTTGTTGTTGAAAGATTTCCAAACAAACATATCGCTCAATTCATTATGGAATCTGAGAGTATTGCGTTAGATAAAGCATGAGAGGGGGCCGAGTGCCTAAGATGATTTTTAGAAGACATTCCTCTTGGGCATAGGCCTGTGCCAGCTATATCTATACATTGTGTTAGCCAAGCTATAATAGTTAAAGCTAAGAAATAACTAATCTCAATCGGCGTTATTTCCATTGATTGGATAAAGTCCAAGGAGAATATCGCGCAATCTTTGACGAAAGGTTTGTACAAAGAGATAGTTAAAAATGCATCGAGGGGGTTGGGGCTTAAGCTCATATATTAAACTTGCCATGAAGGATACTCAACCTTGCTGACTGGAGATCCCATGATCAAGGTTTCGAATGAGACAACTAATTTGTGGTGGGTAAAGGTAAACACTATCAGAGATTTTCATTCTCTGTCCCTTCCCTATGGTGTAGACGTGATAGTGTGACTGCATGTGGAGGATGACTTTTTAATAAGTCTTAATGAGTTCTATAGTTTCAATTTAAGATTGAAGTGGGGTGTAGCAGTAACACTCTTTATGGAAACTCACCTATCTGAATGAGGAAGTGGGTCGCTTCCTGTGAGAATATGAGCTGATCCTCTAGAGCATTCTGAGAAACAGGATACGTCCAGGGCCAAAACGGACAAAACGGCACGAGCTTGGCAGCAATCTTGGAGATATCACCCGTGGTTGTTATCACGAATTACATCAAATGCTAGCAGTTCAAGACATAGTTCACTGTCTGTAGCAAGTAATTCTGGTAATATCTCACTAAGCAAAGGTTCAAGACCTCATGGACACCTCTGCCTAAAATGGTATTTCCTGCGTTTTTTATGTGATTTTCATTTTGATGGTTTTGGTATTACTGGAACTTAGGACCTAAAGGTCACTAAGGGTTCACTAGTTCATGCTTTTTCACTTTGGTGAAAGATACCTATAGTCTCACCATGTGAGAATTAAAGATGAAAGCTCTCAATACTATTATGATTTATGCAATCCATAGTATGACCCTGGGGTCAACACACTTTTGTGTGAGGGAGAGGACGTAGAACTGACTAGTATGATTTCAACACTTGCACGATCAGTCTGTTTGGATCGTGAGGTTGGGATGTTTATTTACCAAGATCTATCTGTGTTTTCATGTTTTATTGAGTTTTCATTCATGTGGGGGATTGTTGGAAAACGATTAATAAAAAAATAATTTTTTAAAGTTTTAAAAAAAAATTATAATTTATTGTTTTATTTTGTGAATGAAACTTTTTAGTCCCACATCGTGGAGTTTCCAATTTTTAGTAGTTTTAAGAAACTATATAAAGCTTTTAGTCCCACATCGGGGAGTTTTTCTTCTTAAGTTGTATTTGTCAATTATATAAAGAAATTCACTACTTTTGTAAAATCGATGGGAAAGGGGTTGCTCTATATTTTAGAGGGACCCCTAAGGGAAAATATTTTATAGCGGTTTTTAAGCATTCGCGAATTTCCTTAACGGTTTTTTCGGAGTTGCCAAGCTCAAGTTGAGCATCTACTACATATGCTAGTAGTAGGTGTATTAGGGTGTTTTATCCTGGAGATATCCGTCCTGTGAGGGCTATAGCATCACTCTTGAGTGTAGCCGGGCGCTAATGTCTTAAGGACAGCGTGTTGAACACGTGACTCACTCTATTTTCCAAAGTTTTGCCTTGTTGCTGTTGCGGAGATACGGGGAGCTTGTTCGTTTCGTCAAAGCAATCACTTCCATTATAAAGGAGCTAAGTATCAATAACTTTTGCTTATTTGATTTTTCTTTGTTTTTGATTATTGCACCCAACACCATATTACAGTTACTATCTAGTGAAACCTGTTATGTGATGACAGCCGGGGAACATTCCCAAACTCTCTCCGCTTCAACTGTGGGATCAGTCACTCTTGTCACATGGTTGGATCAGTCATTCTTGTCACATGGTTGATTGAGGATCATTTTCACCCACATACTCCTCTAGATTACGAGTCTTCCCGATAACCACTAGAGCACATCTAGACATCTTAAAAGAATGTGACGACAGTGGCACCGGGATTACGAGCGCTCCAAATGTAGGTGTGACTGTTACGTATGAATTGCAAAAATAGAAAGTTGCTACCGGGAATCGATCCAAGGTATCAGCGTAAATTCTTACCCGATAAAAGTGGTGACTAGCCAATATTTAATTCTTTCAGGTTTTCTTAGGGTTTTCAATCTCAAACTGTTGGGGATGGCTTTTTCAACTTTTTCTTCATCATTAACAGATGACCCCTTCCACTCAAAGTTATTGATGTTTAGTTTGCGATGCAAGGAGATTGAATATATTCTAATAAACATCGAAGAGATTATCGTGGACAATACTGAATATACTGATTCCACTGAATAAAATTATATATTCGTGGAGAGCACGTCGTTAATTTCCAAGTTCTCAAGAATGAAAAAAACAAAGAGATTGGATTCCGTCGTTTCCAAGTGCTCTTCCCATTTGAATATCTACAATTTTTTTAAGTCAAAATTGTGTAGCTGTGTAAACTGTTAACCGGCTGTATGAAGCATCCAAATTCCAAGTCAAATGATAAGTGACCGATTAGTGCCCGTGGATTTGAAACACACTAACCGGCCATGATTATATAAATTGTCACTTTTAGAACAACAGTATTCTCCTAACATTAAGTCTTCTCAAGCTATCTTATATGAAACTTGTGATTTACTTGATTTGATTTGGTCTTGACTTGTTTTTTCCTGGCAGCGATACAAGCTGTTTGGTTTTAGATTTAATTCTTATGATCTGTATGATTTTGATTGAGGAATAGCGAATGTATTGACATTTTGATTGGATATTTGTGAGATTCCCAGGGTTTATTTCGAGGAATTATTGTAACCTGTGTTTTAGATTCTCATTTGATTGCCGGGGATGGCTTCTTCAACTACTTTTTCATCATTAACAAATGATATATTGTCTGAGATTTTTATTTATCTTCCTCTGGAGTCAATTTACAGATCTAAATCAGTCTCAAAGTTATGGTTATCTAACCTCTCAAACCCAAATTTCATTACCAAATGGTTCAAATTTAACATCCAATCTCTTCCTTGGATTCTATATCATTCTCATACTCCCCACTATAGGATTCATTGTTTTAAATTTGAATATGCCTATCCTGATTCATGTTCAACATTAATATCTAGAAATGATTATGGATTCTCTTTTGAGTTTCTTTTAAATGAGAAACTATTGAAAGGAGATGAACTATTCTTGTTAGGTTCTAGCAATGGTCTGGTTCTTTGTTTCACAACGCAATTAGATGGTGGGGGGAGGTATCATGTTTGTAATCCACTTACTCAAAAATGTGTTACGCTTCCGTCAGCACCGAGTTACAAAGCTGGTCAATATGAATATAATGGTATATTCTGTGAGAACCCATTATCTGCAAGTTGTTATAAAGTTGTATGTATTCCAAAATTTAAGTCTGCCAAGAAATTTAATGTCCATATGTTTGATTCTGATTTGGGTGAATGGAAAAGATTTGAAGTTACCTGTGATCAAGATGTCTCGTCTTGGTAACGCACCACTGCTGTTACTCTTAATGGTGTAATGTATTTTCTGGAAGACAATAATAGAATGTTTGTTTATAACCTTAATCAGAACAACGCAAGTAATGGACATCGGTGTAGTTTGATCAATACGCCGGGTCCACGGTTTTGTGATGCTGAGATAGTTGGTGGGCCTTTTGGGGTTGGTATCTTTTTCAGTCGCATTCTTGGAGAGTCAGAAGGATGGATCTGTTATGCAAGATCTAGAGCCACACATAGCCAATTAAGTATCAGCGTTTGGGTGCTTGTTGAGGAAAAATGGCAGATGTTGCACGAGGATATTTTAGTTCACGATACCTTGACAGAAATTTTACTTCGGTCATGTCCTACAAAAATTAAGGTTTCAGGTTTCAGTCCGGTAAACCGTAATATCGTTCTGCTTGGTTGCGGGCATTGGGTTTGGAGGTACAATATCCAAACGAAAAGTTTTGAAGAACTCGGCAATTCATCACTCTTGGCTAACAGAAACACAGGGGGGACGAGGATGTACCAGTCGTTTGTGCTAAAGACGTTGCCCAGAATACTTCCACCGCCCTCTTGGATAGATGAAGATGACGGTGTGCCTCCCGAATATTCTCCTTCAAGTGAGAATAGTCTTTCATTCGGAACAGGATTATGATGTTGGACTAGTCCTTTACAGAATACATGGCCTTTCCTTTTTTCTTTTCTGTTTTTTTTTAATGTGGGTGTTGAGTTTGCCCAATTCTTGTACTCTGACAATTATCATATCCTATTGGGAATGTCAATGTGGGTTCCAAGTTCTACCTTTTTTTTCATAAGTCAGAATTTATTGTGTTGCTAATAATGGGAGAAAATCTAAAGACTTAAAGGCCTGGACAAATAAAACTCCCACGTTAAACGGTAAGGAAACCCTTACTTTCTATTGGTCGAAATAGACCTTTTTCTATGAGGAGCATTAGTTAGTTTCTTCAACTTCTTTCATCATCATTAATGGATGTTATCTTCCATTCAAAGTTATTGAGTTTTTCTTTCCGTGAAAGAAGATTGAATAACAACCAGTTAAACATCAAGGAAATTGTCATGGAGAAAACCGAATAGACTGAGTCTACAGAATAAAAAAATAAATTCATGGAGAGCACGTCTTTTCGACGTTCTCATAAACAAAGAAAGAAATTGGACTCGGTCTCTTACTCAGGTAAAAACTGGAAACATGTAACTGGCTGTATGAAGGACCCAAATTTGAAGTCCAACGATAAATGACCGGCTAGTGCCTGTGGTCCATTGTGAAACACTGAGCTACGGTTTTGTGTATAAATTTTCATATTCACACCCTTAAAAATTCATAGCGCATTCTATCAGCATAATTATTTTAAAAAGATTATCG
This sequence comes from Papaver somniferum, assembly GCF_003573695.1. Lineage (NCBI taxonomy): Eukaryota > Viridiplantae > Streptophyta > Magnoliopsida > Ranunculales > Papaveraceae > Papaver > Papaver somniferum. The sequence continues at coordinate 9,451,767 of NC_039366.1, forward strand.
TAACCTGTGTTCTTCAGTAGAGTTTTTCGGTCTCAATCTGAGTGGGGGAAATGGCATCTTCAACTACCTTTCCATCATTAACAAATGATATCTTGTTTGAGATTTTTATTTATCTTCCTCTAACTTCAATCTATAAATGCAAAACAGTCTCAAAGGTATGGTTGTCTTTACTCTCAAACCATAATTTCATTACTAAATGGTTACAATTCAACAACAAGTCCCTTCCATGGATTCAATATTATACGAATACTCCCCACTATTATGATCCGCACCCATCCAAATTTAGAAATGCATATCCCGATTCGCATTCACAATCAATATCTAGAAATGATTATGGATTCTCTTTTGAGTTTCTTGTAAATGAGAAACCGTTAAAAAGAGTTGATTTATTCCTGTTAGGTTCTAGTAATGGTCTAGTACTTTGTTATCCATGGTCTGGTTGGGGGGGATATCATGTTTGTAATCCATTTACTAAAAAATGGGTTTTAATTCCTTCGCCACGTCACGATGTTAGTTTGTATCACTACAACGGTATATTCTGTGAGCATCCATTATCAGCAAGTTGTTGTTACAAGGTTGTATGTATTCCAAAATTTACTTCTTCCAAGAAGTTTAACATTGATATGTTTGATTCTGATTTGGGTGAATGGAGAAGTTTTCTAGTTTCGTGTGATCAAGAGATCTCGTCAGGGCTTTATAGGAGTGTTATTACTCATAATGGTTTTTTGTTCTTTTTGGAAGGGAGTTATGACATGGTAGTTTATAATCTCAGTCAGAACGACCGAAATAATGATCATCGCTGTAGTTTGATCACTTTGCCGGGTCCAAGGTTTACTTATTACCAGTTTGATGAGTTTGATATATATAATAGTCAAACTCTTGGAGAGTCAGAAGGCCGTATTTATTACGCTAGAGCTGGAGTTACAAGGAGGCAAATAACTGTTAGTGTTTGGATGTTTGATGAGGACAACTGGCAAGTGTTGCACAAGGATATTTTAGTACATGATACCTTAACAGAAATTTGTTTTCGGACATGTAATGTTGGAAGTATCCGGGTTTCAGGTATCAATCCAGTAGACCGTAATGTTGTTGTGCTTGGTTGCGAGCACTACGTTTGGTGGTTTAATATCCAAACCGGAAGTTTTGAAGAGCTCGGTCATTCTTCACTTTTAGCTAACAGAGATACTGGGTCGATGTGCGAGTCGTTTGTGTTACAGGTGATGCCAACAGCACTTCCACAGCCAACCTGGACAGATAAAGTTGATGATTTTTGTCGTCCCCCTCCCCCCAAATATGTTCCTTTGGATATGCGAGATGTTTTCTCTATTGCTCAATTGTTCTCGTCCGAAGAAGACCTGCAGGGAGTAGATTATGAAGGTACGACTGTTTTCTCTATTGCTCAATTGTTCTCGTCCGAAGAAGATGATGAACGCGGAACTGGATTAGGATAGATACTGAACTAGTCCTTTACAGATTACATGAGTCCAGATATGTAAGTCGATCAATGTTTCAATTTTATCTCCCTCTGAACTCCATCTTCAAGTTTGCTTGTTTCTACGGATAATGAAATTTAATACATATTTCTGATTTTTATATGTGGAAAAATATTTGATGGGGAGTTTTTTTTTGAAGGGGGGCGTGGGGACAAATGATACGTTGACACGTGCATTTGATATTAATGAATTATGTTTTCAAAAATATAAAAGAAGTGTAAATTTGGAGAAGAAATTTGTTTTCTTAATTGGGGTTGGTATTTTTGGAAAAAGAATTCATTAAAACCAAATGCATCTGTCAATATATCATTTGTCCCCCATACCCTTTCAGAAAACGTCCTCATCAAAAAAATTCTCTGGAAATTGATACACATTAAATATGTAGTCGATTGTTTCAAAATAAAATAAAATAAAAGGTTTATTTGGCTGCTGGGTTTCTTGCCCAGGTCTCCACGGCCACAACGTGGAATTCTAACCACTAAATTATAGCCACATTGGTGCTATCTAAGAATGACGTAGTTTACAGTAAGTGATGTTTTGAGTCGCATGTGCGTTTAAGATTACAAGAGGATTTTGGTCCAGAGCCGATTCTTAAAAGGGAGATACCCTTTGGCCGCTAAGCTAAACTTGGATTATAGGACACCTTTTTATTGCTATAATAAATGTTGAGTCACATGTGCGTTTTGTACTGTGGCAGTAGTGTTTGATTCTCGAGTGTGGCGGGGAAGACTTTGGGTCTCGATGTAAAATTTTAGTCACACGGAAATTTGGGGGAAGTAAACAAATCTTGGGTAGAAATGTAACATTTTGGTGATAGCTAATATCTGGGAAAACTTCAACTTCAATAGTAATTAATTCACTACGAGAAACTTAATATATTGCAGCACCTTATAGTTATGGCATAAATCCCTACTAGTATCGCGATAACCTATGTAGCAAGAAGTCTTTTATGCAGCACCAATCTTATTGCTGCAGCAAGAGATTATACTTTTTTACCACACTCTTTCCATATTATTGCTATAGTTGTCTGGCAAAAAATTCATTTTGCAGCAGTAAATTATAGCTTTTAGCTACAGCTGAAAAGTACTGTGACTAGAAATTTGCTTTTGCAACACCTATATTGAAGGTGTGGCAATATATGGTGTAGCAATAGCTATATTTTCTTGTAGTATAAGCCGAGTTCTGGGTATTAGGGCCAAGTTTTAGGACATGATAGAGATTTTTGGGTCATGAATCTAGGGTTTATATGCAGATTTTAGGTCACTATGTAAAATCTAACAAGATGATAATTGAAAGACTGGAACAAATATTAGAGGACGATAAAACTGTTGCTCAAAATGATCATATCAATTTTACACTTCAGGTATGCATCTTTTTCAAATTTAGGGTTTCTTTTTCCTTTCTTTGAGATTTTTTTTTTTTGGGAATTACTCTAAAATACCATCACTCGTAAAATTGGTTTCATAAAATACCATCACCTTAACTATTTCCGCAGACTTTGCCGTTAAGTGACACATGACAATTTTTCTGAAGAAGATGATGAACGCGGAATTGGATTAGGATAGTTGCTGAATCTAGATATATAAGTTGATGTTTCAATTTTATCTCCCTCTGAACTCCATCTTCAATTTTAAGGTGTTCGTTGTTCCATGATGCTTGTTTATGCTGATAAACAAATTTCATACACACTTCTGATTGGTTCAGTTGTAAACTTATAGTGGAGCTTAATGCCTTCCCCCACAAAGAACCCTAGCATATAGAACTTGCGGGTCTTGGAAAAAAAAAACTGATATCGTAAAGTCGGTGACTTGATGGATAACTACCATTGATGAGTCAAAGACGGGCCCACCTATTTGGTTCTCAGTACTGGGTTTGGTGGTTTAATGAATTTCCTCTTTTTGACCGATATAAAAAAAAATGTTTGAAGTAGTTAAGAAAGACTGAATGATCGATGAACTTGACCTGACCGATTTAACAAAATATTTAGAGAGATTTTTTTATTCAATATGCAGTTAGAAATGGTTATACTAAAACGGAAATCTAGTCTCACTTGGGAAATCTCCCGAAGTGAGCACCGTGTTACACAAAATCCTGGCCCCACTCTACACGACCCTAATCCCTATGCTCGAACTATTACCCTACTGCCGCACGATTTATTTGTGGTGGATATCTCGGTGGAGGCCTTCGGTGCGTTTACCACCACTCTATACTAAAATAAACATTGTGCTTCCATGCGCTTAATGTCAAAAAAACATTGCTTTAAAATACAGTGAAGAGACATTCGTGTGATAGAAGGGGCATCAACATCATTTATGTCACGTGTGGTCTTTGTAGTTACTGAAAATCCCACAACTACACCCGTTATGATGATAATAACACAGAGTTTAAGTTATATGAATCAACCCAAACATTAATGATATTATTCACCACTTTGGCATTAATATGATCTTCACATACACTTTGTATTGAGGATATGATGTTCTTACAAGAAATTCAAGGTGAGTTTGTATACAACAATGGAGCGACACAAGGTGAAAACTAGATTACAAAGCTTATTTTCTCTCTTGATAACATATCTCACTCACTAGTCTCAATTATCACTAGTTCATATTTACGTGAAATCCTAGAACACCCGAAAATTAAAAGATCATGCACAAGAAATCATAAGAATAAATGAGAAACAAAAAGCTCACAGAAAACTTGTGAATAAATCAGTAAACAACTCACCAAAAAGAACTAAATCAACTTTGAAGCCACTAGCTATTGAAGAAAAGGTAAAAAATCAATAGCTAATATTACCAACCACTTACCTTGTTAAAGAAAAATGATCACCGTCAACAAAACTAATAAGACTCTATGAAGAATTTAATTAAAGCAACTATGGTGGTGATCGACCGAGATTCTAGAAGAAAATTGAAAGAGAAAAAAAACCGGATATTCTCACATGCAAATAATTTTACAATTAACTGACCTAATAAGATTAATTGCCGGCCATAAATAATGGCATCAACTAATTGACATCAAAAACGTCTTTTTTCTTTCTACTAATTAGTTAGCACGATAAATTAGTTAGTAGGATAAAGGTCAGAAGTAACGTCCACCAATAATGCCAACAAATGCGCCCAAAATTAATATCAATAATTCTATTCGTCTCACTATTTGAACCCACCGTCAAACCCACCGATGAGATGGCGCTGACGTGTGCTTGACTTTCTTATATTTTGGTTGTTCTTTCTTTGGTTTGCTGACGTGCATTTTAATTTTCCGGTTTTTCTCCCCAAAACAAAGGAAGTGTTTTCTTCTCCCTCTTTTTTCGTCCGAAATAAGGCTGAAAAAGAAATTCAATACAAGAATCTTCGATCAAGGGTACGCTTGTTTTCATTTGTAACTATACAAGGTTTTAGGTTATGCTATATTGCTATTGCAAGACTTAATTTTTAACTTGCAATTCGGTTTCTCTAAAACCCTAGAAATCAATTGAAGAATTTTAAACAATGAAGTTGGTGATGGATCGCATTGACCTTTTGCTGGTTATGTGCTTCTGCCAAAAACAATTTATTGTATTTCAGGGTCTCGGCTCATTTTATTGTATAAGCTATTGTTCTATGTGTTTAATCTCTGACTGACCGGTGATGAAATGCATGTGTTTGAAAACAAGCATATTGTCCGGGCATGTGCCTTCTCAGAGGTACTCATCATTTTGGTTTCTTCTTCATTTTTTATGTTTCAGTTTTTAAAGGATTGGTTATGTCAGTGGTTGCTTTCACTGCATCCACTTATATATTGCTTTTATCAGGTTCTGTTAGAATTGTGCGATATTGACAACTTGATGCAACTAACTGGAGCATTCAAAGTTCCTCATGAAGGAAAAGATGCGAAGGTGAAAAGCATATTTAGTGGAATTGTCAACTGGTACATACCTTCAATCAGAAAAGGAAGTTGTTCGAACAAAGGAGAATATTTGGTTTCTCTATTTATGATTGGCTTACACTGCAAGAAAATATTCTCTAGATATGTTGCTATCTATACGAATATGTGGCATGTATAGGATATATATATACACGTCTTGTAAAACCTCCATTGATAATAAGAAACCCTAATCATTCTTCTCCCGTGGACGTAGGCTATAGCCGAACCACGTTAAATTGTGTTTCTTCTTTAATCTGTTTTAGTCAACTGCATAACATCTTATGCAGATCCAATATTGACTGCATAACATCTTATGCATACCAACATGGTATCAGGGGATCGTTAACGATCCTGGCCGTTTCTCTGTAATCAAGTTTCGTTTCTCTGTGTGTTTACTATGGTACAATCAGATCATAATACTAGTTTGCGTTTAACTTCTGTCTTGCTGAATGATATCAATTATGTCAGCTGGTCTAGGGCTGATGCTCTTGCTCTTGGGGGTAAAAGAAAGTCTTGGTATATTGGTGAGAATATTACTTGTCCAAATGCTAAAGATCCAAAGTATGAAGATTGGATTGCTGATGATCAACTGGTTCGCACGTGGCTTCTCCAGTCGATGGAACCACATATTTCGGAAATTTTCTCGTTTTCGGAATCTGCAAAGGATTTTTGGAAGTCTGTTGCTAGTCTGTATGGCTTACGGAATAATGCTGCTCGGGTGTTTGAGCTGAAGCGTGAGATTGCTGAGGCTGCACAAGGTACGAAAAGATTTACTGAGCATTTTGGTTATTTAAAAAGGAAGTGGGATGAACTGGATACATATCGTCCTCATACAACTGATGCCAAAATTCTCTTAAAGAGGGTTGAGGAGGATAAAAATTTTGATGTCCTCAGTAACCTCACATCAGAGTATGAATCTCTTAGAACCACTATTCTCATGAGTGCTGAATTGCCAAGTTTGTCTAGTGTCTGTGCGACTGTGCAACGTGAAGAGACACGCAAGAAAGTTATGAATCCTGTTTCTAAAAGCATTGTAGACCTGGATGCTGCTGAATCCAGTGCTCTTCTGAGCTCCAGAGATGATAAACGAAGAGCCATGCCATTTGATAAGGACAAGACTTCTCGTGTTAAGGGTAAGAGAGAAGTTTTTCATTGTGATCATTGTAATAAAACTGGTCACACCAAGGATCATTGTTGGGATATTTATCCTCATCTTAAAGCTAATTTTGAAAAAAATAAGCTTGCTCGAGCTGCTGTAGCTGACAATTCATCCTTTACCATAGACCAGTTGAAGGATTTCTTTCACCAGTTGAGTAATAAGAATGAGCGCAAGGCCAACCATACTTCAGGTAACCTGCTAGCCTTTCTTACTACGCCTGTTTCCAACCGTCACATTTGTATTATTAATTCAGGAGCTACAAATCGTATGGCAAATGATCCTTCGTCAGTTCATGCATTTATGCGCAGCTCTCATAAAAATGTGTATGTTGCTAATGGCTCTACTGCTCCTGTGCTGGGCAGTGGGAAAGTGCATTTTTTTCCAGATTGTCCGCCATCTAATGCACTTGTTGTTCCCTCGTTTCCTACTCAATTGTTATTTGTTGGTCAAATCACTAATTCTCTGAATTGTGATGTTACATTTACCCCTACCTCGGTCATCTTTCAGGATCGAAAGACGAAGAAGACGATTGGTAGAGGCATCTTTTCTCATGGATTGTACATGTTACGCTCTAGTGACATGGCATGTCTCACTCAAGATCAACTCCGCAGTTTCTTTATCATCAAGACTTGGACATCCTTCCAGTCGTGTTTTGTCTAGGATTTTTCCCACTTTTCTGTTCAGTCTCAAGTCTGTGATGTTTGCCAGTTTTCTAAACAATCTCGTTTTCCATTTCCTAACTCTGTGACTCGAGCTACAATGCCTTTTGAATTAATTCATTCTGATTTATGGGGTCCTGCTCCAATTGATGCTTATGATGGGTATAAATATTTGTTATCTTTATAGATGATTGGTCACGTGCTACATGGATCTATTTACTCAAATCCAAAACTGAAGTTTCATCTGTATTTGCGGATTTTCATTGTATGATACGCAACCAATTTGATGCACAGGTTAAAATTTTAGATCAGATAATGGCACTGAGTTTGTCAAAGGCCTCTTCCAGGTTATTTGCGTAGTCATGGTATTATCCATCAAACTAGCTGTGTTGGTACTTCACAGCAAAATGGTGTTGCTGAAAGGAAACTCGTCATATTCTGGAAACAACGTGCTCTTATGATTCAGATGCATGTTCCAAAGAAATTTGGTCTCATGGTTCTCTGACGGCCACTTACTTGATCAATCGTCTGCCTAGTCGTGTGCTTGAGTTCAAATCTCCATTAGAGGTTTTAAAACATCATCAGCCTGGCATTTCTCATCTAGAGTTTTCGGTTGTGTGTGTTATGTACATTTACAGGCAAAGCATCGTGATAAACTGGATTCACGGGCAACTAAGTGTGTGTTCTTTGGTTACTCTTCTACAAAGAAAGGATATATTTGTTATCATCCACCCACTAGAAAGCTACAGATTTCTCGTGATGTTGTGTTTGATGAAACAGTGGCTTATTTTCAGTGTGATTCTGGCAGTCGGTCTCAGGGGGAGTGTTATACAGATTTGGCACCACTTCCAGTTATTAATGAGATACCTACTGCAACAGATTCCCACAGAGATAATGGGTGGGGTAGAGTTGGTGGACTTACCTATGCAGTGTTGGATGTGCATAATGAAGCAGTTCATGAAGAAGCTTCAGACAATAATGTTATGTTACTGATGATAATACAGGACTACAAGATGTGCCGCATCAAGTTCCAGAAACTGAGGTTATGGTTCCACAATCACCAGTGGTACCAATTGTCAGAACCTCAAGTCGTGAGAAGAAGGCTCCAGAGAAATACAAAGATTTCTTTACATATCATTCCGCTGCGTATCCTATACAAGCACATTTAACTTATGATCATGTAGGTTCTTCACACTCTGCATTTCTAAGTGCTATATCCAGTCATCAAGAACCTAAAAACTACAATGAAGCAAAGTCTAATCCAAAATGGAGGGCACCAATGGAGAATGAGTTACGTGCCTTAGATGTAAATAATACATACAGTATTGTCAAGTTGCCTCCCGGGAAGAAGACTGTTGGATGTAGATGGGTGTACAAAATTAAATACAGAAGTGATGGAACTGTTGAGCGTTATAAGGCAAGATTAGTGGCAAGAGGTTTTACTCAGAGATATGGAGAAGACTACACAGAAACTTTGCACCAGTTGCAAAGATGAATACTTTTCGTGTTCTTATGTCTCTTGCAGTTAATAAAGATTGGAAATTGTTTCAAATGGATGTGAAGAATGCATTCTTACAAGGTGATCTAGAAGAAGAGGTGTATATGAGTATACCACCTGGACACCCTCGAGAAGGAGAGAGCAATATGGTTTGCAAGCTTAAGAAGGCAATATATGGTTTAAAGCAATCACCACGTGCATGGTATGCAAAGCTAAGTTCAGTACTCATCCAGAATAAGTTCAAAAGGAGCTCTGCCGATTCTTCCTTGTTTATTAAAAGAAGTAATCTTGGTACAACTATAGTTCTAGTGTATGTTGATGACCTTGTGATTACAGGAGACAATCAACAAGAAATTAGAAATCTTAAAGCAATGCTTCATTCCAGATTTGACATCAAGGATTTAGGAATACTGAAGTATTTCCTGGGATTAGAAGTTGCTTACTCAAAGAAGGGTATTTTTCTGAATCAAAGAAAATATGTGTTGGACCTGCTGAAGGCTACAGGAAAAATGGGAGTAAAGCCTTGTGATACTCCTACAGAAATTGGCAACAAACTTGATAATGATGGTGATGTGTTAAGTGATATTGGGTCATATCAAAGGTTAGTAGGCAAGTTAATTTATCTCACTGTTACCAGACCTGACATAGCACATGCAGTAAGCTTAGTCAGTCGTTATATGCATACACCTCGTGTTAAACATCTAAATGCAGTAACTAGGATTCTACAGTATTTAAAAGGATCACCAGGAAGAGGAGTTTTGATGACAAAGAATGAAGCCTATTCAATTTCTAGCTACTGTATAACAGCATATTCAGATGCTGATTATGCTGGATGTCCAGTTGATCGTAAATCAACAACAGGGTACTGCATATTCTTTGGTGGTAATCTGGTTACATGGAGAAGCAAGAAACAAAATGTTGTTTCTCGATCAAGTGCTGAAGCAGAATACAGAGCCATGGCTTCAACAACTTGTGAGATTGTTTGGCTGCGAGCATTACTTAAAGATTTGGGTTTTCTGTCACCTCAGCCAGCTAAGATGTTTTGTGACAATCAAGCAGCGATACAAATCGCATCAAATCCCACCTTTCATGAGCGTACAAAGCACATAGAAGTGGATTGTCATTTTGTTAGAGAGAAGGTATTGGCCAAAGTAATATGCACTCCCTTCGTTCGTAGTCATCAACAACTGGCAGATGTTTTTACTAAGGGTTTACCTGTCAAGCAATTCAATGGAATTCTATCCAAGTTGGGCTCCATTGATATCTTCGCACCAACTTGAGGGGGAGTGTTGGAACAAAGGAGAATATTTGGTTTCTCTATTTATGATTGGCTTAGACTGCAAGAAAATATTATCTAGATATGTTGCTATCTATACGAATATGTGGCATGTATAGGATATATATATACACTCTTGTAAAACCTCCATTGATAATAAGAAACCCTAATCATTCTTCTCCCGTGGACGTAGGCTATAGCCGAACCACGTTAAACTGTGTTTCTTCTAAGGTTAATGCATTCTAAACCAAAAGAACCGGGCAACTGACGTAGAGAGGTCAATCCACTATAAGTAGTATAATTATATATGCTTATGAATATTTCCATTTAATAGAAAACAAAGATCTTTGCTTAACCAAAATGAAAACACTTAATGATGCAAAATGATGTTATCCAAAAGGAAATGAACAAAAAGAAAAGAAAAATGAAGATTAGGAATTAACATGATAATTTTCATAGTAGTACAAGTAATTGTTGTTGCTTTTATATGTCCAACCATCTTTTCGACTATTGAAATCTCATTTTCCGATTAACCATGCTCCTGTATATCTGAACTTAGTAATGCAGTCACTTTGTATGTTCTCATGCGCTTGAGTATTCCCCATAATTACTACTCCTGAGAACTTCAACATATTTCCTGCACCGAGAAGCCTTCCAACAGCTCCGTTCCTTGTAGCACCTCCGCAATAGCTGTTTCCTTAAGACAGTTGCACCAGATCAGCCCGTTGCTGCATTAGATTTACCCTTCCACCAGATCAGCCCTTGCTGCATCAGATCCACCCTTTGCAGTAGCTACAAAGTCACCCGTTTCGATGGGGCAACAACCTGCCTCTTTGCATAGATCGTGTTTCTCACTAGAAATGGACCCCAAACTCCCAAGTGTCGCACCTCCAGCGCCAATTCTGCTCCAAGCAGTCCTTTATCTACATGTTGTGACATAACTATTTTCATACTGTGCACGAAATATATTCTGACAAGTGCGAACAATCATGAAGAATTTTCATTTCCCATTTGGTAAAGAATAAGAAAATTCTTGGAGTACCTAAGCTACTCGAAGGCAAAAGTAGAAACCTACCACTGACTCCTATTGTGTCACATGTTAAAGAGACGCTAAATTTGGCTTTTAACGCCAATACCCAGCAGTTCATGTATTACATTAGTACATTAACATTATACATAACTGCAAGATTTTGCATCCTAGGGATGCTCAAACTTAATTAAAGATTTGGCAATTAAGTATGAAATTTCCCATGAGAATATAAGATGTCAAAAAATATGCAAGTTTCAAAGTTACGAGTAGATGCATAAATATCTGGATCTATGTTAACTCCATTGATCTTAACAGTATACTTGTTTCCTCTCTTATTTGCAATCATTAAACCGGAAACCTTAAAATTAGATATGCATAGATCAATTAATGAAAAAATCTGGGTACAGAATTGAGAATCATATGGAAATTAAAAGTGAACTGAGAGTGACAAAAGTCGACATCAAATGAAAGTACGCAAACATGATTTCTCAACTGATAGAAATCAAATGATTTTACCGCAGTATTTTAAGAGGATCGACTAGGACTGTATGTAAGGTGACACAAACCAAAGGAAGATTCACAAAAATCGACTTTGAAGTTTGAACCGACATGTTTTGGATTTTTATTTCAGACTTATTTCGGATCGAGAAAAAAACTTTCCATCGCTATGAGAGAAAAAACCTTGAAAATCAAAAATGCACGTCAGCAAACCAAAGAACAACCAAAATATAAGAAATTCAAGCACACGTCAGCGCCACCTCAACGGTGGGTTTGACTGTGGGTTCAAATAGTGGGATGAATAGAATTATTGTTATTTGACTTAAATTAACAAAATAAAATTTTTTTGATTTTTTTTGTTAATGGATAAAGGTTAGTTCAGTCTGCAGAAAGTTTGAAAATTTGAATTCATTCTTGAACTACTAATCTTAGACGTACATCTTAAAATTTAGGCTAAACATATATACAATCTTATTTGCGGGTTTGTATAAGAGAGAGGGTTCAAGATTGGGTTCCTCATAAATTTCCGCTTTTTTAAATTGTCTTGCCACTTGAAAGTTACGGCAACTTTGTTTTTCACCCTACCAGACTATTTGACTCGTTAGACAGATTCTTATTACTATTGGCTTTTAGCCAAGCACTCTCAATAGAGTAGTGATACACTCACGGCTCTTATCTCCCGCGTTTTATCTCTAGAGGTGAATGGACGGCCCCTGCTTCATTTTTAGCATCGAGATTATAAATGTGGTGAAGTGGGTCCCAGCTTCTATTAGAGTCGGGATTTATGAGCGGGATATTTTGTCAGAATAGCCAGCATTTCCGCTCTCAATAGAATTGCAAAAATAGAAAGTTGCTACCGGGATTCGATCCAAAGTCTCGGCCTAACATTCTTACACGCCAAAAGTGGAGGGTAGTCAAACTTTTGAGAATTCAAAATTCAATTCCTTCTGGTTTTTTTTAGGGTTTTCTATGTCAAACTGTTGGAGATGGCTTTTTCAACTTTTGTTCATCATCAACAGATGACCTCTGCCTTTCAGATTGAATAATACTTAATTAAACAACAAGGACACTGTCGTGCACAATCACTGGATGTTAAAATATAAATTCTTGCACAGCACGTCTAACTCTGGTAGGTGCTCTTCCCATGTGGATATCTCTATAATTTATTCAAATAAAAATTTGATTGCTGTGTAAACCGGGAACCGGCTGCATGAAGCTTCCAATTTCGAAGTCAAACGATATATGATCGATGAGCGCCCGTTGATTCGTAAAACACTGAGCCACGATTCTATATATAAATTATCATCTCGAGACCATGAAAATTAACAGAGCATTTTTTGTGTTTTATATCGTATGAAACTCGTGATATACTTGATTTTAGTATCCTGTGGTTTTTTTCCTTATATTTTTCGATCTCAATTTAATTTGGGGAATGGCATCTTCAACTACTTTTTCATCATTAACAAATGATATCTTGATCGAGATCTTTATGTATCTTCCTCGATCTTCAATTTACAGATGTAAATCTGTCTCAAAGTTATGGTTATCTAACCTCCCAAACCAAAATTTCATTACCAACTGGTTCCAATTTAACAGCAAATCTCTTCCATGGATTTTCAATATCATACACATACTCCCCACTATCTTGATCTTCACCCATCGAAATTTAGAAATGCATATCCTAATTCACATTTACAGCTAATATCCAACAATGATCATGGATTCTCTTTTGAGTTTCTTTTAAATGAGACTCTAATGGAAAGAGATGAACTACATCTCTTGGCTTCTAGCAATGGTCTGGTACTTTGCTTTCCATGGAATGGTGGGGGCAGGTTTCATGTTTGTAATCCACTTACTCAAAAATGGGTTTCACTTCCTTCACCACCGCTGCACGAAGCTAGTTCGTATGAGTATAATGGTATATTCTGTGAGAATTCATTATCTGCAAGATGTCGTTACAAGGTTGTATGTATTCCAAGATTCGAGTCTTTAAAGGAATCTAATGTTGATATGTTTGATTCTGATTTGGGTGAATGGAGAAGTTTCCAAGTTTCGTGTGACCAAGAGCTCTCGTATGGGTTTCATAAGAGTGTTATTACTCTTAATGGTGCTCTGTTTATTCTGGAAGGATGGGATCGAATGTTAGTTTATAATCTGAATCAGAATAACAGAAGTTATGGACATCGGTGTAGTTTGATCAATTTGCCCGGTCCAAGTTTCGCTTATCGCGCCTTTGATGAGTTTGATATCTTTAATAGTCGTACTCTTGGAGAGTCAGAAGGGCAGATCTGTTACGCTACAGCCGGAGTTACTCGGAGGCAAATAACTGTCAGTGCCTGGATGCTTGATGGGGACAAATGGCAAATTTTGCACGAGGATATTTTAATTGACGATACCTTGGCAGAAATTTGTTTTCAGACATGTGATGTTGGAAGTATTCGTGTTTCAGGTTTCAGTCCGGTAGACCGTAATGTTGTTTTGCTTGGCTGCGAGGGTTGGGTTTGGTGGTACGACATCAAAACCAGAAGTTTTGAAGAGCTCAGATATTCTTCAATCTTAGCTAACGGAGATACCGGGTCGATGTACGAGTCATTTGTGCTACAAAAGATGCCAACAATAATTCCATCGCCCACTTGGACTGATAAAGATGATGATATCTGTTGGTCCCCTCGGACCCCTCCCAAATATGTCCCTTCGGATATGCGAGATTTTTTTCTCTATAGCTCAACTGTTCTCGTCCCAAGAAGACCAACACGAAGTAGATGATGAACTTGGAACTGGATTAGGATAGATGTTGGACTAGTCCTTTTATCTCCCTCTGAACTCCATCTTCAATTTTAAGGTGTTTGTTGTTCCATGATGCTTGTTTATGCAGATAAAGAAATACATATCTGACTGGTTCAGTTGTAAACTTATAATGCTCCAAGCTTAATGCCTTCCCACACAAAGAACCCTGGCATATAGAACTTGCGGATCCTGGAGAAAAAGAAGAAAAAAAAAAGGAAAAAAAAAAAAGAGAAAGAGAAAAAACTTTTATGTGGCTGCTGGGATTCGAGCCCAGGTCTCCACGGCCACAACGTGGAATTCTTACCACTAAACTACAGCCACATTGGTGTCCTACAATTCTATCTAATCACATATTACGTATGTAGACATTTAGTACAACTATTTCCAGCTATGTTTAAAGCTACAATAAGTGATGTTTGAATCTGGAAATGAAGACTGGATAACAAGAAGATTATGGTCCAAAGCCGATTCTCAGAACTGAGATATCATCCTTTGGCCGTTAAGCTAAACTTTGGTTATACGATAATTTTTTATTGATATAGTACAATTTGAGTCACGTGTGTTTTGTACTTTGGTAGTAGTGTTTGATTCTTGAGTGTGGCGGTGGAGATCTTGGGTCTCGATATAAAATTTTAGTTAGTCACATGGAAATTTGTGGGCAAGTAAACAAATCTAGGGTAGAAATGTAAAACTTTGGTGATAGGGGAAACTTGAACTTTGGGTTTGTGACTAAGTTTTCTCACGATTCATAAAGGGGATACCAGACCTATTAAATACTGATATTATTTTATCGATCCAACGGCCAAGGTCGGTGGAATTTTTTTGTCCTGTATGAAACGATATCAACACTTAGTAGGACTGGTATTTCCTTTATAAATCATGAGTTTTCTTGCGTTATAGTAAGTCGATTTCGAATTGAAGGTAAATGTAGTTTAGGTGGAAGCTACTTTTGGGGCACATTGTAATTTTTGGGTATTAGGGCCAACATTTAGGACATGATAGAGATTTTTGGGACATGGATCCAGAGTCTATATGTAGATTTTGGGTTTGGATGATAGGCAATTTCACTAGTACAATTATGGATTTCCGTCACGGTTGCCTTAGCCACGGTAGTTACTATAAACGAGACCATAGTTTTGTTTGTCCCGGATAAGTTACTATACACGAGACCATGATTTTATGTCCCGGATAAATGTGTAGTCGTGACCACTTTGTATCTCTTTAGACACGGGCAAGTTCGACGCGAGTCTAGTATTCATCGATCCACATTTTCTTAAACACGAATACACGATCAGAAGTTGGAACTACTTCGGTTTCTTAACCCACCTTCTACTCTCCCACGACCTACCTACAACTCCACTTCGCAGTTTATCCTACTGAATTTCCACTTCCATAACTCATTATTCCTAGCAATCTTCTTCTCTCTGTTGTTCATAATCAAATGAAACCCTTACTTTATCTGTATTTCATGGCCGACCTGAAGTTCCAATGAATCCAATCAGGCAACCGATGTTTTTTTATGGTTCAAATTAGAGGAAAACGCAGTAAACCATGAGGCTTTCTCTTTCAAAGTTTCAAGGTAACACTGCTAATAATTTTCTCTTGGTGTTTCATTGGTTCTACACATCTTTTTATGATTCCTGCGATTTTGGTTTTTTTTTATTGTTGTGCAATTAGGTTGTATCTGTGAAAACTGACATTTGTTTGGGTGATTTATCTATTTTGTTATGGAATTAGGGAAAACAATTTTATTGTGTTCGATTAAGTTCAAGCGGATTGATTTTTTTGCTTGCAAGATTCTGCAATCGTTATCAAGTTTTTCGTTAATAGATGTAATATGTATGAAATCATGGATTTATTGTATTCTAGATTTTTCTTTTTTGAAATCAATTATTTCTGCAATTTTGATTTTATTTGAAATTTAAAGTGTAGGAGATCCATGCATTTTCAGTGAAAGGTAAGTTTGTTTCTTCCTTGGCATCGTATTTTGTGTTACTACCTATTTTAAAGATGAATTGGATTCCCAAGTTGCTTTGACAGTGAACCCACAAACCATCATGGCAACCAATCCAGTCAAGACGTTAGATTCTCACACTTATAAGGCCTTGCAAGTCACAGACTGTATAAAAATCAGATTCGCCTTCTTGATAGACTATAAAACCGACCGGTTTGTTGCTCTATAAATTCCATAAGGGTATAAACTAGTTAACCTTGATTAAAGCTTCCCTGGATTTATCACTGAAAGGTTTCCATTTTGGTCAATTTCTAAACTTCATCTTGTGGTCGACTTATTTGACAATCTTGAAATTTGTAGCTTAGTACTGCAAATATGAATTTCGCTATTGAATTCATCTGTGATCCTATCTATTTGGGATAAAAAATGGAGACAAGTTAGCCTGAAAGAGTATTAGTAATGTTCAGATCTTATCTGTTTTAGTACTTTTGTATTAACAATAAAACTTATGCTTTGATTGACTGTTGTGTAGGTATACAGTGCTAAGCTGAGCCGGAGTGATAAAGTTGAATAGTTGATGTTGAATATGAACTTGGTTACAGAGTAGGCGACCACAACAGATTAGGGAATAAAAAGGATCCTTTAAAAGACTACATTGATGACGACGATGTCGATGAAAATGCTAAGGATGAGCTAATGTTTGAGAATCATCGCCCAGAAGATAATGTCGCGGTAGATATGAACTCACTATATGTGGAAGATGATTCTGGCACTTCTTATTTTCGCGATGGTTGTCAGGGGATATACATTGATCCCAGCTTTGACCAATAAGATGCAGTGAGAGCTGGTAAGAGATCCACCAGTATCAGTATGTTAAATGGAAAACTAAACTTTTACAAGCAGAAGCTAGATTTATATGCAGTTTATAATTTCACAAGACAGTAATGTACCCAAATTATTATCTTTTATCCATGTCTTATTGTTGCAGGTAACTCCCGCTGCTTGTTTTTTGTCGACAGGTAACTCCCGCTGCTTGTTATTCAAAATCGTTTACTTCCATTTCTACATTCTATTTGCACATATAATAAAGTTTGTATCATGTTTTACATGTTTCGCAAGAGCTGCCAATTAGACATCCTTAGTTATGTGGAAGTATTCTTTAGTTGGCGATTTCATTTATTTTTTTAATTTTCTGTTCATACCTGAGTGGTGCTACTTCTACAGAATGTTATGGACTGTTATCTATATATCTGCAATATGTTGTTGATTATGTTATATTCTTAATTTTACCGTCTTGGCGAGAATACCTTATTAGTTCGAACCACCAGTGGAATTTTGATGGTAGATAAGGGTTTCCTCAAACTGAATAATAAGTGTTTATCAATTCTGTAGTCTCCCATGGGTATTCCACTTTCTTAGTGTTTTGTTATTGATTTTATGATTCTACAGTATTCAATTGTTGCTTCCTGTTTAGTGCGGTACGCAGTAGCACTCTTTCTTCTAAGTGTGTGGTTTTAGTATATCACCTAGTTTTATTAACTTTTGATTTCTGGCTTCTCCACAAGGCACACACACTTCCAACCATTTTCATGGATGAAGGTTGCAGTATTGGATCTGTTCGTATGGAATTTGGAAATCGTAATAGTGATCTGCAAAGTTATCAGATGGGCCGTTAACCATCGAGTAACATGCATAAATGGCTTTATATGGATACAACGTGGCTAGGTAAAATCAGAATCCATGGTGTTGTTCCTGGGTTCTAAAATCTAGTTTTCTTTCAAACATCTGATCTCTGTCAATATAATGGCACGTCATAGACATGTGATGTTGACCTTTACTTTCTACAAGGCACATAAGCATCAAAAATAAAGGGCAATGAAGAGGTATACCAACCTCTGGTAAGTCCTTTTTTCTTTTCTTTTACCTATCCATTTTCTATGTGGGATATATATTCATGTATGGATGTGCTGTAAATTTTGTTAATTTTCTTTGGAAAACAAGTTAACCAAAATTACTTTGTGCAAGGTAAAGAACAGCAATAAAAGTCTTTTCAGTTAACGAAAAGTTTTGTACTGTTTAAGTGTCTGGGAAATTATTGTGCTTAACATTTTATGCTTCTTCAGTTAATATTAACCACCGTCCAAGATCAGTTTATTTTCCACCCTTAGAAACTTATCAAGATATGTAGAAATACTCATGTCTCGTGATTTAGTATTTTGCACCTCTGAATTTAGGATCTTCAAAGATATGGCAGTTTGATTACCACTATGCCAACTGATAGAAAACGACTTGTTGGGGAGTTGGGTGTTGTTAACGGGTCTAAGGAGGTGGTCTGGGATCTATCACTGAAACGGTTCTTGATCAGGTCATTATTATTATTATCATTATTATTATGTACTGTGTTGTTTTTTCTTTGTTTTCCAGCTTGACTTACTTTATTATAGATTGTGGATTAGAATATCTCGATTCATTAAGGTGAATACCTTGCAGGTATGATTAGAATTTTGGAGTTTTGGTCAAGGATTAAATATTAAATCATGCTAGATATAAAATTATTTCTCAATCTGAATGTAGAATATCTTTGGGAAATAGGCTCAATTCAAATGCACCCTTCATCTCTTAGATGTGTAACTTGTTTTGTATGCATAGACAATGACTCCACTTATTTTTACCAATTCAGGTCCATTATCATTAAATGAATTTGGCTGGATTGATACTCCTCCAGCATTATTGGTTTAAGTTTCAACCTTCCAGTACACATGAGTTTGTTGTGATTGCTTCAACGAGGCACAACTAAACTAGATTGGAGATGACGTACATATTATGGCTTTAAGCATCGTGAGTACATTATGCTAGATCTTCACTGTTCATATGGGAGTGAATGCGTGCACAATTTTCACCACTTCCGTGATTAGATTTAGGTTGGCTAATAGTCATTACAAGTACTGTTAGTATTGTAAATAGAGATTTCATCATTTATTTCTTGTTCTTTGTTAAGAGTAAGATATGTTGTTTATGGAATATTATGTAAAGGATAACGTTGTCGATTTATAATTAATAAAAATTCATTTTGTTGTTAGTTTCTTTTTTGAAGACTATTCTGGGAACAATATTAATCTCAAAAAGTGTACAAAACATCTTAATATCCCGCATGAAGATGCTTTGTTTGGACACGGTGACTTTTTTAATCCGTTACCACTACACATATTGGTCACGGAGTGAAATGTACTCCGTGACCATTGAGCAAGTTTGGACACGGTGAATCTAAATATTCTGTGTCTAAAACACAAACCTGTCACGGGTGAAATAAAGTTACGTGACTAAAGAAATATATTGGTCACGATGAAATACCGTGACCAAATGGCTACTTTTGGCCTCGCAGCCTTTGGACACGGTTTCTGGGAAAATGAAATACCGTGACCATAGACATTTGGTCACGGCAACATACCGTGGCGAAAAACCATTTTTGTACTAGTGTTTTGGGGAAAACTTTGAAGTTTGCTGCGAACTTTTTTTGTGTTATAGTTAAGTCAATTTTGAGTTAAAGATCGGGTTAGGTGTAAGATTTAAAATCAATATGCAGTTTTTGGGGAAAATTTTCCGTATTAGGATCAAATTTGAAGGCATGGGAGGGATTTTTGGGGCATGATCCCATTTGGATATGAGACATATTGTAGATATATTATGCTCTTTCCTGTGAATTAGGATTTGCAAAAATATTAAGGTATTGAAACTATTTCCACATAGGCCATCCGTCTTCACAATTCATTGTTTAATATATTAGCTTTCACATCTTAATTTTTTGGTTTTCTTTTTGATAATAAAGAAATTTTAAGGAAAAACATAGAAACTTTTTGATACACTTTTGTTAAAGAAAAAGACTTATCTTATCAACTATACTCGAACGGAGGGAGTAGATAATTTAATAAAGTTCTGATTACAAATAAGAATATTAGGTCACATCCGGTGACAAATGATCTTAGATTATATGCCAAATCTTGGATGTTAAAGTAAATGTCTAACTCATATGACAATTTTTGAAACACGTATAAACTTTACGTAACAAGATTTGAGACATCAGAATAGAGTTTGAGTCGTCGGGCAAAATATCAACATAATAAAATTTATATTCCGACACATTTCAGATTCATTAAGAAAATTTTCTATCACGAGGCTAATATTAAATTGCATGGAAATTTTTGAGTTAAAAGCAAAAAATTTCCCTATGAAATAAATTTGGGCTCGAATTAGCTTTAGACTTCTGAACAGAAGTCACAGAATAATTTGGCTTCAGAGCAAAGGTTGAATTTTGAATTATATTTTAAGTCATGATTTTTTAAATTTTCAAATCATATATGCATATTATGGGTCACGAGGCCTTTTCTGGATCACTTATAACCTATTTAGATAATGAGTTGGTGCACAAGTAAATTTAATGCTCTTGATGAAAACTGGATAGTTAAGATTGCAAATGCAAGCTTGAAAATGTGGAAAGCAAGATGCAAGGTGTTTTTCAACAGTTACAACAAAATCCAATTGAAGTGATTCACAACATACAGTATTTAGCAGCATGACAGGCTCAGCAATGCAGAAAACACATTGTTCTGATGAAAGAAGTAGTCTAAGCACTACAACTCAAAATAAATACATGAACACCCCCTAATTCATTTATTCTATATGCTGTGATGCTTCACCTAAATCTATATTACCAGGAAATCACACAAGATTAGGACCAATAAGGGCATTGCATTTATGCGCATGGACACTCAAACGTAAAGCCTGCACAGATTGAGGGGTTGCTGGAAGCTATACTATGGGAAGAACAACTCAACTTACAGATGGTATGCTTTGAGCTTGATGCATAAAATGTAGCCGTAGCATCTAATTGAGACTGCCAGAAAGTCAAACGGAAAAACCATCTTATGATCTTAGACATTTTAGAATATTTTAGCAAGCATCCATTGTGATCTTGCAAGTTTATCAATATGGAAGTTTAATAAACCATTTGGTAAGTTGAGCGAAACATTCTAGTAATTTTCAAATTATTAAAAACTGGATTTTACATCTGATAGACACATTTTTGTGTCTAATTTGATCTCAATACTATATATTGTTGGCACTCGATTTTGTACTAATTTTGTTATTTTATGTATTTGTAGGTATTTTTTGGAAATAAACATTTTTGAAAAATTCTGCTCGAAAAGTTGATTTTGTCACCCGGAGGACAAGTGTTATTCGGACTCTCGCTTTTGGATAAGGGGTAACCTAATTACTAAGGGGCACCCCCAGGTCACCCCAAGGCAGCTGCTATTCGCACCCAAGTTCTGGTTAGGGGGAGGACATCTTCTTCCCAAATTCAAAAAAAACAAAATTGGCGGGAAAAAATTGTTATCAACTGGCAGATTTAGGGTTGGAAGTTTGGACGGGATTAAAGGAGATTCAATGGCCCAAATTAAATGGGTTTGTTCCTAGGGCCTAGATAGAGTTGGTATGGGTGTTGGATTCGGTCAAAATTGGTTAGATAACCGGTGGTAATCAAATCAGGGAAGATATTCTAAAATAAGAAAAATATTCTATTCTTGGAATTCTTGGATGGAAGAGACGTGCATGGGTTGATTTTATTGGCTGGAAACAATCCATAAAGCTCAAGGATGACGCGTGAGAAGAGATAAAACATGGAACAATCCGTAACAAATCAGAGAATTAAAGAAAAAAATATCGGGAATATTTTCATTCACTGCCGAGTAATGGGAAGATTTTTTGGATTAATGGAGGAGATTCAATGGTTCAATTACGTATAAATATGTTCCTAATGTGCTACAGAGAGGCTGTCGAGAGTTTGGGGAGGTTTGGAGGCGAGCAGAGAGGCGCAGGAGGAGTTGCAGAGAAGTTACCTGCTGCTGCTGCTGCCATTAACACGCCTGAAGAACACGAAGAACGGACTCGCAGCAGCAGTCGTTCCTCAACAGTGAAATCGACTGTCGTCTGTGGGTCGTAGTTCTTCAACGACAACAACACCTCAGCTCTGTCGTTGATTCTGGACGCCTTCTGTGGGTCGCAGAGTTCTGTTTTACATCAATTTCTTGTATTTCTCTTCATTGTAAAACACTTTTGAGCATCAATGAAATATTTTGAGAGCATTTTTACTATGATGAGTTAAACCCCAACACTGGGGCGACGGAGGAGGCCGAGCTTCATAAATGGGTAATTTTATTAATTCTTTTTAAGACTTTTGCATTAAAAATTAAGTGAAATATGATTTGATTAAATTGGGTGTTATTTGATTAGATGGGTCATGCTTAGCTTAGGTGATTTGATGTTCCATGCTTAACATTTACAACCAATGTTTTGAGAATCGACTTTGGCAAAATAAGAGTCCATATATGTTTTGAGCTATTATTGTTGAGAATAAATCATTAAGCCTTATGTTATGAAGATTGGCCGAATCATTAGTCCCAGTACCTCTCTACCAATTTGTCAATATTTGTATATATATTTTTAAATATAAAAATCCATTACCTTCACAAGTTCGAGTTTGAACGATACCCCTTATCATCATTACTACAACCACCAAAAATCTTTTATCAAAATGGCGCCGCCGACGCGGATTTGTGCTTAGGTAGAATTTTTATGTTTATTTTTTTTTTATTATTTTTTTTCTTTATTTTTTGTTCCTTTTTACTTTGTCTTTTTGTCTTTGATTTACAGGTTCGAAGTGGAACACTAAGGACTTGGAGAGGAAAAAGCTTAAAGCGAAAAGAGAAGAAAAAAGGACAATTTTAGGATTTAATTTTTAAATTTTTAAATTTTTTTTTTTTAGAGTGTGTGAGGAAAACTGTAAATTTTTTTATTTATTCTGGACAATTGGACTTTATTCTTTTTTTAACCATACGGAAGGGTATTATTATAAATTATAAAAAAAAAATATTATATAAACTGTGTGCAGGGAAGGACGACGATTACTATATCGTCTCGGCCCCTCGGGTTCGCACACGGCATAGGAGTCGTGGCCCGAGTCGACGACAACGGTTCATCGCCCGTCTGGTACGGGAGGTAAGTCCAATCGAAACACCCGCGAATCTCCTGCAAGCGGGTTACTGTCTGCCTTAAGGTGATAATTGTTTGAGGACGAACCGGACTGTCTTTATTTTCCTAGTAAAGGGCAAGGCCTGGCCTAAACAAGATAAGGGTTCGGATTTCATCACCGTTCCCTTCTTGCCCGCCTTAGGAAAACGAAACCTAACGCGAACCCAAGCTTAAAATTTGGAATAGAACGAGACCGATAGGGTAACAAGCTTAATAGGAAACTCGTTCGAAAAATATTGGTTGCTCTTTAAGCACACTCCAAAGTTCATGATGGTTTCTGTGAGTTGAATGCGTGACTGCGCCGCCTTGTGATAGCGGTGAGGCCTTGGGTATCAAATCTCTACTAAGCTTCCCTCGCCTCTATTCAACTTACTTTGACTCAGATTGATTCCAGAGGGGTTTGCTCAAATTGCAACGAATTCCCTTTCGAAAGATAGAAGCTGGTCTAGAAACAATCTAAGTGGAGCCATCATGCTTTTTGTTTGCTAGAAATCTTTAGGTTTGTTTTGGTGGAGTCGAGTCGGCCTTGTTTGTGATTGTGTAGAATTCCCTTGCAATTAAGAATGTCGAACTGGTATGATAGAAGCCAATACAATGAGTATCGACCTGAATTTGAATATGGACATCATCAGTTTTATGACCATGGTGGGAATAGTAGTTGGGAACGCCAACCTTTTCAAGTTTATGGTTCATACCATAGTGAGCCCAATTACTATCCACACACGAATTGGTCTTACGAGCAAGAAAATCAGGAATATTATAGTACTAGTCATGCGTTTTTGGAAAATTACTTAAAAACTAGTCCTGATTATGACATTTCTAAACCTGTTCAATCTCTAGGAGAAACCTACCAACAAATTCGAAGGGAGTATGAATGTGCAGTTAGTTCAAGAGAAGAGAGTACACAACGGTCTAAGATATTCAATGAGACTTGTGAATGTATAAGTGTTACGCTCAGTGAAATTCAAGCACGTTTAGAGGCAGAAAATGAACAGTTAGCTAATGCTGCTCGAAATAATCTAAATTTCCAAAATAGTGTTTCCAATTCTACCCTTGATATCAATAGTGAATATTTTCCCAATCTAGAGGACGAGGTTAGAATAAAAGACACTACTTATTTAGATAAGGTTCAATCATCTTTGTACTATTATGATGATGAGGATAGTAGTAATGAAGAATCTGAAATATGTAGGCATAGTGATCAGGAATCTATTAATCCAATTGAGCTTTATAATGATTATATTTTTTCTAGTTCAAATCCAAATAATTTTTATGATTATTCACCTATTCAAAAGGACGAGGATTTGATTAGGGATACCACCGTTTTAGACGATGTAGTTTTTCCTTTTGATTACGAAGCCGATAGTGGTTTAGAGGAACGGGTTTATTCCGAAAATGCTGTTTTAAAGTCTAGCGACTTAGAAACAATAGTTTTAGATGAAGAAGATATACCCGTAGAGATGAGTAAATATGCACTACCTGATAATAACTTAGAAGAATCTCTTGAATATTTTAAGGACTCTGAAGATACGGAAATTCAAGAAATAATTAGAGGTCTATTTAGAGACACTGAAAACTCTAAGTTTGGGGGTGATTATCACTTCCGTAGTGCCTTACCTTTAACTCTCAGAAATTCCCCACACTTAGGACTTGATATTTGTGCCTCGACCATTTTACAAGATTACCTTCATACTCGTTTTCCCGAGCCTAATGATGTCCATGAAGGAGTTCAGTTATTAGAAACCCATCCTCTGGTAGATGTGGTTTTCCCAGGCTATGATACCCAGATTGACTTTGTTTTCCCACCAAATAGTTTTCTTCCAACTGTGGGAACGTTTCAAATGAGTCGAATATTAAGTTCTGAGACTAAGCCTAAGTACTTTAGGTTAATGGAATCGACACATTTTCCTAAGAATGACCACTACTCTCACTGTGGTCAACTATGTAAGTCATATCTAATTGACTTAGAGGATCCGCAATTATTTAGGTTATTACTTCATGATTCTAAGTTCGTATTTGAGTTTTTACAGACTCTAAGACCTAGTGATTCGGATCCCATCTATGAAGAAACGCAGCCAATGAAAATATTCTATTTAGACCCTTTCATAGAACCTGAACCTGAACCGCAATTAGCGATAGTTTTCAGGAAACTAGGTAAGGGCATGCTATTCTTGTCCATTTTCTTGGTTCACTGCAGTTTCCTTTGGTCAGCTCTATTTGGTTTTGAAGACCCACAGTTATTTCGACTGTTACTTTATGGTTCGAGTTGACTAAACCTTTCCTAAGTCTGGCTGAAGACTTTAAACTTAGCACTTCTTGGGAGGTAACCCAATCTCATGCAACCCGGTAATATCCTTCCTTCACTCTTTTGCTTCAAATAGTAACTGTCTCTCCTTGTTCATGCTTTTAATTTCATCTTTAGAACATTGAGGACAATGTTAGATTTAAGTTTGGGGGTATGGGAGAAACTTTTTAGTTGCAATAAATAAACTCCAGAGCCTAGAAATTTACGCCTATTAAGGATAGCACTAACCAATCTAAGTGGATGGAAACATTTTTGTTTTAGGAGTTGAGGAACCAATCTGACTAGATGGAAACATCTATAGAGTCTATTCATAAAAGCACAGAGCTCAGGTGTTAGAAATAACATGATAGTTTCGCCATATCTTGTCGAGTCCTTTTCACTTTCTATTTTTAGTTTTCTTTTATTTCAAGTGATTTGGTGGGGCACACGATTCAAGTTGTTACCTTTGCTAGGGTGAAATAGAGTGACTGAGTTACCTTTTCAAAAAAAAAAAAGAAAAAAAAAAAGAGACCGGACCAGTTAGACCAATCGGAATAAGTATTAACACTTGGATAGCAATATGCGTGTGTTCTCCCTGTTTCCGTCGCCTAAGCAAGCGTGGAATGCAGGACCCGTGGGAACTATCGTGTAATCTGCTGACAAGAAGCATGCGCTTGGATCCAAAAGATCTATTCATGCCGTTAAGTTAAAAAAAAAATAATGGTTATTGTTATGTGTAGTCAACTGCTGGTTCCCTTGTATTTGCCATTTTGTTGATCTAGATTTAAGTTATTGACCACTGGTTCCCTTGTATATGCCAGTGTGTTAATATTAGTCAGACCGGTATCTCAGTCATTTAGGTTAGGTTCACCTTGGCAGAGGCCTTCAGACAGATATGGGAAACACCGTTCACTTTTCAACCATCTACATTTTTCTTTTTCCATCTTCTTAATCTTTTCATGTGATTAGTCTGACTCCGAGTATGATGTCCATCGTGAAACTATCTTAGTAGAGCTCTGTCACTTATATGAATTTTAGTATGCTTGAGTGCAAACTCGTGTACAGCAATTGGAATTTCGCATCAGGGTTCTTCCTCTTAGAGTCAATAATTGTATGCCAACCAAGGAGGTTCTTTAGTGCTTTCCAAGGTTCTGCGTAGATAGCTAGGGTCTGGAGTATTGGTTTTTGTGGGTACACCTCTGATAAACCCACCCGAGATTAACTCGGTCACTTTTCTAGATTAGATTTGCTCGGGACTAGCAAATAATAAGTTTGGGGGTATTTGATAGACACATTTATGTGTCTATTTTCTTCTCTTTTGTGTATTTTGTTAGTATCCATTTGTTCTTATTACGGTGTTTTTATGTTTGTTTAGGTGTTTTTGGAGAAAATACCCTTCTGTGGAAAGAGTTGCTCAAAAAGTGATGATTTACACCCCGGAGAAATGTACCGAAGGCACCCCAGAAATGCACCGGAAACGTCCCAGAAATGTACCGGAGGATCCCAGAAAAATTATCATTTCCACCCCAAAATTACTATTTCCACCCAAATTACTATTCGCACCCCAGCACTCTGGATAAGGGGCACCTTCTTCTCAAATTCAAATAAACTTTTTGGCGGGAAAATTGGTTCATCAACTGGCAGAATTTCAATCGACAAAATGAAGGTGTTGTGGTGCGATTCAATGGCTCAAACTTGGTAGGAAGATGTGATATAGGTTAAGGAACACTTTTTGGGCTTTTGGTTCGATCAAATTTGGCCATAATTAGCTGGACAATTCACGGAAGCAAAACAGGGAAACACGGGTTGGACACGGGATTGGAGAAGATTTGAGCGTGTTCTTCTCATGCATGAGGGCTCTAGCAACGTTGTGGGTCTTGTTTAAACACTTCTAGAGTGACCAGGATGGAAATCTATGCGTACCAGAGCAAGAATGGAAAGAAAATATTCCCAAGAATATTTTTCTTTACTGCCGAGTTAAAGAGAATTATATGGAGTAATTGAGGGAGATTCAACGAGCTGTAGGTGTATAAATATGTTCCCTGGGAGTAATAGAGAGGCTGTCGAGAGTTTGGGGAGGTTTGGAGGCGAGCAGAGAGGCGCAGGAGGAGTTGCAGAGAAGTTACCTGCTGCTGCTGCTGCCATTAACACGCCTGAAGAACACGAAGAACGGACTCGCAGCAGCAGTCGTTCCTCAACAGTGAAATCGACTGTCGTCTGTGGGTCGTAGTTATTCAACGACAACAGCACCTCATCTCTGTCGTTGATTCTGGACGCCTTCTGTGGGTCGCAGAGTTCTGTTTTACATCAATTTCTTGTATTTCTCTTCATTGTAAAACACTTTTGAGCATCAATGAAATATTTTGAGAGAATTTTTACTATGATGAGTTAAACCCCAACACTGGGGCGACGGAGGAGGCCGAGCTTCATAAATGGGTAATTTTATTAATTCTTTTTAAGACTTTTGCATTAATTTAAAATTGAAATATGATTTGAATTAATTGGTTGTTATTTAATTTGATGATGTATGCTTGGCTTAGGTGTTTTGATACATCATGCTTAGGACTTACAATCAATATTTTGAAAATCTACTTTGGCAAAATAAGAGTCCATATAATTTATGTTTTGAGCGATTATTGTTGAGAATAAATCATTGAGCCCTATGTTATGAAAATTGGCCGAATCATTAGTCCCAGTACCTCTCTACCAATTTGTCTATATTTGTATATAATTTTTATAAATCTAAAAATCCTTCACCTTCACAAATCTTAGAGTTCGAACCTTTATTACTACAACCACCGAGAAATCTTTAATCAAATGGCGCCGCCGACGCGGATTTGTGCTTAGGTAGAATTTTTATGTTTATTTTTATTTTTATTTTTTTTATTATTTTTTTTCTTTATTTTTTGTTCCTTTTTACTTTGTCTTTTTGTCTTTGATTTACAGGTTCGAAGTGGAACACTAAGGACTTGGAGAGGAAAAAGCTTAAAGCGAAAAGAGAAGAAAAAAGGACAATTTTAGGATTTAATTTTTAAATTTTTAAATTTTTTTTTTAGAGTGTGTGAGGAAAACTGTAAATTTTTTTATTTATTCTGGACAATTGGACTTTATTCTTTTTTTAACCCTACGGAAGGGTATTATTATAAAAATAAAAATAAATTATTATATAAACTGTGTGCAGGGAAGGACGACGATTACTATATCGTCTCGGCCCCTCGGGTTCGCACACGGCATAGGAGTCGTGGCCCGAGTCGACGACAACGGTTCATCGCCCGTCTGGTACGGGAGGTAAGTCCAATCGAAACACCCGTGAATCTCCTGCAAGCGGGTTACTGTCTGCCTTAAGGTGATAATTGTTTGAGGACGAACCGGACTGTCTTTATTTTCCTAGTAAAGGGCAAGGCCTGGCCTAAACAAGATAAGGGTTCGGATTTCATCACCGTTCCCTTCTTGCCCGCCTTAGGAAAACGAAACCTAACGCGAACCCAATCTTAAAATTTGGAATAGAACGAGACCGATAGGGTAACGAGCTTAATAGGAAACTCGTTCGAAAAATATTGGTTGCTCTTTAAGCACACTCCAAAGTTCATGATGGTTTCTGTGGGTTGAATGCGTAACTGCGCCGCCTTGTGATAGCGGTGAGGCCTTGGGTATCAAAGCTCCACTGAGCTTCCCTCGCCTCAATTCAACTTACTTTGACTCGGATTGATTCCAGAGGGGTTTGCTCAAATTGCAACGAATTCCCTTTCGAAAGATAGAAGCTGGTCTAGAAACAATCTAAGTGGAGCCATCATGCTTTTTGTTTGCTAGAAATCTTTAGGTTTGCTTTGGTGGAGTCGAGTCGGCCTTGTTTGTGATTGTATAGAATCCCTCTGTAGTTTATATTTCTTCGGTGATGAATCCTTTTGAGGAGACGCCACCTGCGATGACGTTGCGAGAATATATGTCTAGAAATTCTCGTTATCAAGAGACGTCTTCGGAAATGACTCTTGGTGAATATATGCGTGGGCAGCGATATATGGATACTCCAACTTTTATTGAGGAATCACCTCTAACGATCTATGAGAAATATTATAAACATAGACCATGTAGTTTGGAACAAAGATTGAGAATTCTTGAATTTCAAAAATTGTATCATGATGATGAGGATAGTGATGATGAAGAATCTGAAATATGTGGGAATAGTGATCAGGAATTTGTTACCACAGTTGAGCCTTATAATGATTATATTATTTCTGGTTCAGATCCTAATAATTTTAAAAATTATTCACTTATTCAAAAGGACGAGGATTTGACTAGAGATACCCCCGTCTCAGACGATGTAGTATGTCCTGTTTACGAAACCGATGATGGTTTAGAGGAACCAGTTTATCTTGAGATCGAGTCAAACAATTTAGAAACAATAGTCTTAGATGAACTCGTAGAGATTAGCGAGGATGAACCTGACTTAGAAAAATCAATTGCCGACCTAGAAATTAGGGAGGTTATGACCAGTCTATCTAGAGACGCCGAAAACTCTAAGTTTGGGGGTGAGTATCATTCTCCATGTGCTTTAACTCTTAGTAAGGTCCCTCACTTGGGACTTGACATCAATGCCTCAACCATCTTACAAGATTATCTTCATAATCGTTTTCCAGAACCTAATGATATCCAACAAGAGTCTCAAATGTTAGAAACCCATCCTCTGGTTGATGTGGTTAACCCAGGCAATAATACCAAGATTGATTTTGTTTTCCCACCAAATAGTTTTCT